>NW_027307790.1:222500-467500 GCF_047496885.1 Scyliorhinus torazame
TTTGCGTGTGTTTTTGTTTTTGTTTATTTTTGTGTTTTTGTTTTTGTGTGTGTTTTTGTTTTTGAGTGTGTGTGGGGGGTTTTGTTTTTGTGTGTGTGTTTTTGTTTTTGTGTGTGTTTTTGTTTTTGTGTGTTTTTCTGTTTTCGTGTGTGTTTTCGTTTTTCTGTGTGTGTGTTTTTGTTTTTGTGTGTGTTTTTGTTTTTGTGTGTGTGTTTGTGTTTTTGTTTTTGTGTGTGTTTTTGTGTTTGTTTTTGTTTTTTGTGTGTGTGTGTTTTTGTTTTTGTGTGTGTTTTTGTTTTTCTGTGTGTGTGTGTTTTGTTTTTGTGTATGTCTGTTTGTTTTTGTGTGTGTTTTTGTGCGTGTTTTTGTTTTTCTGTGTGTGTGTGTTTTTGTTTTTGTGTGTGTGTCTTTTTGTGTGTGTGTGTTTTTTGTTTTTGTGTGTGTTTTAGTTTTTGTGTGTGTGTTTGTGTTTTTGTTTTTGTGTGTGTTTTTGTGTTTGTTTTTGTTTTTTTGTGTGTTTGAGCTTTTGTTTTTGTGTGTGTTTTTGTTTTTCTGTGCGTGTGTGTTTTGTTTTTGTGTGTGTTTTTGTTTTTGTGTGTGTGTGTTTTTGTGTGTGTTTGTGTTTTTTCTTTTTGTGTGTGTGTGTGTTTGAGCTTTTGTTTTTGTGTGTGTTTTTGTTTTTCTGTGTGTGTGTTTTTGTTTTTGTGTGTGTGTTTGAGCTTTTGTTTTTGTGTGTGTTTTTTGTTTTTTGCGTGTGTTTTTGTTTTGTGTGTGTGTTTGTTTTTGTGTGTGTGTGTTTTTTGTTTCTGTGTGTGTTTTTGTTTTTGTGTGTGTGTGTTTGTTTTTGTGTGTGTGTTTGTTTTTGTCTGTGTGTTTTTGTGTGTGTTTGTGTTTTTTCATTTTGTGTGTGTATTTGTTTTTGTGTGTGTGTTTGTTTTTCTGTGTGTGTGTTTTTGTTTTTGTGTGTTTTTGTTTTTGTGTGTGTGTTTTTTGTTTTTGTGTGTGTTTTTGTTTTTGTGTGTGTGTTTGAGCTTTTGTTTTTGTGTGTGTTTTTGTTTTTCTGTGTGTGTGTTTTTTGTTTTTGTGTGTCTTTTTGTTTTTGTGTGTGTTTTTGTTTTTGTGCGTATGTTTTTGTTTTGTGTGTGTTTATGTTTTTGTGGGTGTGTGTGCTTTTGTGGGTGTGTGTGTTTTTGTTTTTGTGCGTGTTTTTGTTTTTCTGTGTGTGTGTGTTTTTGTTTTTGTGTGTGTTTTTGTTTTTGTGTGTGTGTTTGTGTTTTTGTTTTTGTGTGTGTATTTGTTTTTGTGTGTGTTTTTGTTTTTGTGTGTGTGTTTGTGTTTTTGTTTTTGTGTGTGTTTTTGTTTTTGTGTGTTTGTTTGTTTTTGTGTTTGTTTTTGTTTTTTTGTGTGTGTGTGTGTTTGAGCTTTTGTTTTTGTGTGTGTTTTTGATTTTCTGTGCGTGTGTGTTTTTGTTTTTGTGTGTGTTTTTGTTTTTGTGTGTGTTTTTGTTTTTGTGTGTGTGTGTTTTTGTGTGTGTTTGTGTTTTTTCTTTTTGTGTGTGCGTGTTTGAGCTTTTGTTTTTGTGTGTGTTTTTGTTTTTCTGTGTGTGTGTATTTCTTTTTGTGTGTGTTTTTGTTTTTCTGTGTGTGTGTTTTTTGTTTTTGTGTGTGTTTTTCTTTTTGTGCGTTTGTTTTTGTTTTTGTGTGTGTTTTAGTTTTTGTGTGTGTGTGTTTGTTTTTGTGCGTGTGTTTGTTTTTGTGTGTGTTTTTGTTTTGTGTGTGTGTTTGTTTTTGTGTGTGTGTTTTTGTGTGTGAGTGTTTGTTTTTGTGCGTGTGTTTGTTTTTGTGTGTGTTTTTGTTTTGTGTGTGTGTTTGTTTTTGTGTGTGTGTTTTTGTGTGTGTTTGTGTTTTTTCATTTTGTGTGTGTATTTGTTTTTGTGTGTGTGTTTGTTTTTCTGTGCGTGTGTGTTTTTGTTTTTGTGTGTGTTTTTGTTTTTCTGTGTGTGTGGTTTTGTGTGTGTGTGTGTTTTTTGTTTTTTGCGTGTGTTTTTGTTTTTGTTTATTTTCGTGTTTTTGTTTTTGTGTGTGTTTTTGTTTTTGAGTGTGTGTGGGGGGTTTTGTTTTTGTGTGTGTGTTTTTGTTTTTGTGTGTGTTTTAGTTTTTGTGTGTTTTTTTGTTTTCGTGTGTGTTTTCGTTTTTCTGTGTGTGTGTTTTTGTTTTTGTGTGTGTTTTTGTTTTTGTGTGTGTGTTTGTGTTTTTGTTTTTGTGTGTGTTTTTGTGTTTGTTTTTGTTTTTTGTGTGTGTGTGTTTTTGTTTTTGTGTGTGTTTTTGTTTTTCTGTGTGTGTGTGTTTTGTTTTTGTGTATGTCTGTTTGTTTTTGTGTGTGTTTTTGTGCGTGTTTTTGTTTTTCTGTGTGTGTGTGTTTTTGTTTTTGTGTGTGTGTCTTTTTGTGTGTGTGTGTTTTTTGTTTTTGTGTGTGTTTTAGTTTTTGTGTGTGTGTTTGTGTTTTTGTTTTTGTGTGTGTTTTTGTGTTTGTTTTTGTTTTTTTGTGTGTTTGAGCTTTTGTTTTTGTGTGTGTTTTTGTTTTTCTGTGCGTGTGTGTTTTGTTTTTGTGTGTGTTTTTGTTTTTGTGTGTGTGTGTTTTTGTGTGTGTTTGTGTTTTTTCTTTTTGTGTGTGTGTGTGTTTGAGCTTTTGTTTTTGTGTGTGTTTTTGTTTTTCTGTGTGTGTGTTTTTGTTTTTGTGTGTGTGTTTGAGCTTTTGTTTTTGTGTGTGTTTTTTGTTTTTTGCGTGTGTTTTTGTTTTGTGTGTGTGTTTGTTTTTGTGTGTGTGTGTTTTTTGTTTCTGTGTGTGTTTTTGTTTTTGTGTGTGTGTGTTTGTTTTTGTGTGTGTGTTTGTTTTTGTGTGTGTGTTTTTGTGTGTGTTTGTGTTTTTTCATTTTGTGTGTGTATTTGTTTTTGTGTGTGTGTTTGTTTTTCTGTGTGTGTGTTTTTGTTTTTGTGTGTTTTTGTTTTTGTGTGTGTGTTTTTTGTTTTTGTGTGTGTTTTTGTTTTTGTGTGTGTGTTTGAGCTTTTGTTTTTGTGTGTGTTTTTGTTTTTCTGTGTGTGTGTTTTTTGTTTTTGTGTGTCTTTTTGTTTTTGTGTGTGTTTTTGTTTTTGTGCGTATGTTTTTGTTTTGTGTGTGTTTATGTTTTTGTGGGTGTGTGTGCTTTTGTGGGTGTGTTTTTGTTTTTGTGTGTGTTTTTGTTTTTCTGTGTGTGTGTGTATTTTTGTTTTTGTGTGTGTGTGTTTTTGTGTGTGTGTGTGTTTTTTGTTTTTTGCGTGTGTTTTTGTTTTTGTTTTTGTTTGTGTGTTTGTTTTTGTGTGTGTGTGTTTTTGTTTTTGTGCGTGTTTTTGTTTTTCTGTGTGTGTGTTTGTTTTTGTTTGTGTTTTTGTTTTTGTGTGTGCGTGTTTGTTTGTTTTTGTGTGTGTTTTTGTTTTTCTGTGTGTGTGTGTTTTGTTTTTGTGTATGTCTGTTTGTTTTTGTGTGTGTTTTTGTTTTTGTGCGTGTTTTTGTTTTTCTGTGTGTGTGTGTGTTTTTTTTGTGTGTGTCTTTTTGTGTGTGTTTGTGTTTTTGTTTTTGTGTGTGTTTTTGTTTTTGTGTGTGTGTTTGTTTTTGTGTTTGTTTTTGTTTTTGTGTGTGTTTTTGTTTTTCTGTGCGTGTGTGTTTTTATTTTTGTGTGTGTTTTTGTTTTTGTGTGTGTGTTTGTTTTTGTGTGTATGTGTTTTTGTGTTTTTTCTTTGTGTGTGTGTGTGTGTTTGAGCTTTTGTTTTTGTGTGTGTTTTTGTTTTTCTGTGCGTGTGTGTTTTTGTTTTTGTGTGTGTTTTTGTTTTTCTGTGTGTGTGTTTTTTGTTTTTGTGTGTGTTTTTGTTTTTGTGTATTTGTTTTTGTTTTTGTGTGTGTTTATGTTTTTGTGGGTGTGTGTTTTTTTGTGTATGTTTTTGTATTTCTGTGTGTGTGTGTTTTTGTTTTTGTGTGTGTTTTTGTTTTTGTGTGTGTGTGTTTGTTTTTGTGTGTGTGTGGTTTTGTTTTTGTGTGTGTGTTTGTGGGTGTGTGTTTGTTTTTGTGTGTGTTTGTTTTTGTTGTTGTGTGTGTTTTAGTTTTTGTGTGTGTGGTTTTGTTTTTGCGTGTGTTTTTGTTTTTGTGTGTGTTTTTGTTTTTGTGCGTGTGTGTTTTTTGTTTTTGTGTGTGTGTCTTTTTGTGTGTGTGTGTGTTTTTTGTTTTTGTGTGTGTATTTGTTTTTGTGTGTGTGTTTGTTTTTGTGTGTGTTTTTGTTTTTGTGTTTGTTTGTTTGAGCTTTTGTTTTTGTGTGTGTTTTTGTTTTTCTGTGCGTGTGTTTTTGTTTTTGTTTGTGTTTTTGTTTTTCTGTGTGTGTGTTTTTTGTTTTTGTGTGTGTGTTTTTGTTTTTGTGTGTGTTTTAGTTTTTGTGTGTTTTTTTGTTTTCGTGTGTGTTTTCGTTTTTGTGTTTGTTTTTGTTTTTTTGTGTGTGTGTGTGTTTGAGCTTTTGTTTTTGTGTGTGTTTTTGTTTTTCTGTGCGTGTGTGTTTTTGTTTTTGTGTGTGTTTTTGTTTTTGTGTGTGTGTGTTTGTTTTTGCGTGTGTGTCTTTTTGTGTGTGTGTGTGTGTTTTTTGTTTTTGTGTGTGTGTGTTTTTGTGTGTGTTTGTGTTTTTTCTTTTTGTGTGTGTGTGTGTTTGAGCTTTTGATTTTTTGTGTGTGTGTTTTTGTTTTTGTGTGTGTTTTTGTTTTTCTGTGTGTGTATTTTTTGTTTCTGTGTGTGTTTTTGTTTTTGTGTGTGTGTGTTTGTTTTTGTGCGTGTGTTTATTTTTGTGTGTGTTTTTGTTTTGTGTGTGTGTTTGTTTTTGTGTGTGTGTTTTTGTGTGTGTTTGTGTTTTTTCATTTTGTGTGTGTATTTGTTTTTGTGTGTGTGTTTGTTTTTCTGTGTGTGTGTTTTTGTTTTTGTGTGTGTTTTTGTTTTTGTGTGTGTGTTTGAGCTTTTGTTTTTGTGTGTGTTTTTGTTTTTCTGTGCGTGTGTGTTTTTGTTTTTGTGTGTGTTTTTGTTTTTCTGTGTGTGTGTTTTTTGTTTTTGTGTGTCTTTTTGTTTTTGTGTGTGTTTTTGTTTTTGTGCGTATGTTTTTGTTTTTGTGTGTGTTTATGTTTTTGTGGGTGTGTGTGCTTTTGTGGGTGTGTGTGTTTTTGTTTTTGTGTGTGTTTTTGTTTTTCTGTGTGTGTGTGTGTTTTGTTTTTGTGTGTGTGTGTTTTTGTGTGTGTGTGGGTTTTTGTTTTTGTGTGTGTTTTTGTTTTTCTGTGTGTGTGTTTTTTGTTTCTGTCTGTGTTTTTGTTTTTGTGTGTGTTTTTGTTTTGTGTGTGTGTTTGTTTTTCTGTGTGTGTGTTTTTGTTTTTGTGTGTTTTTGTTTTTGTGTGTGTGTTTTTTGTTTTTGTGTGTGTATTTGTTTTTGTGTGTGTTTTTGTTTTTGTGTGTGTGTTTGAGCTTTTGTTTTTGTGTGTGTTTTTGTTTTTCTGTGCGCGTGTGTTTTTGTTTTTGTGTGTGTTTTTGTTTTTCTGTGTGTGTGTTTTTTGTTTTTGTGTGTCTTTTTGTTTATGTGTGTGTGTCTGTTTTGTTTTTGTGTGTGTGTGTTTTTGTGTGTGTGTGGGTTTTTGTTTTTGTGTGTGTTTATGTTTTTGTGGGTGTGTGTGCTTTTGTGGGTGTGTGTGTTTTTGTTTTTGTGTGTGTTTTTGTTTTTCTGTGTGTGTGTGTTTTTTGTTTTTGTGTGTGTGTGTTTTTGTGTGTGTGTGTGTTTTTTGTTTTTTGCGTGTGTTTTTGTTTTTGTTTTTGTTTGTGTTTTTGTTTTTCTGTGTGTCTGTTTGTTTTTGTGTGTTTGTTTTTGTTTTTGTGTGAGTTTTTTGTTTTTGTGTGTGTATTTGTTTTTGTGTGTGTTTTTGTGTGTGTTTGTTTTTGTGTGTGTGTTTGTTTTTGTGTGTGTGTGTTTTTGTTTTTGTGTGTGTTTTTGTTTTTGTGTGTGTGTTTGTTTTTGTGTTTGTTTTTGTTTTTGTGTGTGTGTGTGTTTGAGCTTTTGTTTTTGTGTGTGTGTTTGTTTTTGTGTGTGTGTGTTTTTGTGTGTGTTTGTGTTTTTTCTTTTTGTGTGTGTGTGTGTTTGAGCTTTTGTTTTTGTGTGTGTGTGTTTTTGTTTTTGTGTGTGTTTTTGTTTTTCTGTGTGTGTGTTTTTTGTTTCTGTGTGTGTTTTTGTTTTTGTGTGTGTGTTTGTTTTTGTGCGTGTGTTTGTTTTTGTGTGTGTTTTTGTTTTGTGTGTGTGTTTGTTTTTGTGTGTGTGTTTTTGTGTGCGTTTGTGTTTTTTCATTTTGTGTGTGTATTTGTTTTTGTGTGTGTGTTTGTTTTTCTGTGTGTGTGTTTTTGTTTTTGTGTGTGTTTTTGTTTTTGTGTGTGTGTTTGAGCTTTTGTTTTTGTGTGTGTTTTTGTTTTTCTGTGCGTGTGTGTTTTTGTTTTTGTGTGTGTTTTTGTGTTTCTGTGTGTGTGTTTTTTGTTTTTGTGTGTCTTTTTGTTTTTGTGTGTGTTTTTGTTTTTGTGCGTATGTTTTTGTTTTTGTGTGTGTTTATGTTTTTGTGTGTGTGTGTGCTTTTGTGGGTGTGTGTGTTTTTGTTTTTGTGTGTGTTTTTGTTTTTCTGTGTGTGTGTGTGTTTTGTTTTTGTGTGTGTGTGTTTTTGTGTGTGTGTGGGTTTTTGTTTTTGTGTGTGTTTTTGTTTTTCTGTGTGTGTGTTTTTTGTTTCTGTGTGTGTTTTTGTTTTTGTGTGTGTTTTTGTTTTGTGTGTGTGTTTGTTTTTGTGTGTGTGTTTTTGTGTGTGTTTGTATTTTTTCATTTTGTGTGTGTATTTGTTTTTGTGTGTGTGTTTGTTTTTCTGTGTGTGTGTTTTTGTTTTTGTGTGTTTTTGTTTTTGTGCGTGTGTTTTTTGTTTTTGTGTGTGTATTTGTTTTTGTGTGTGTGTGTTTTTGTGTGTGTTTGTGTTTTTTCTTTTTGTGTGTGTGTGATTGAGCTTTTGTTTTTGTGTGTTTTTGTGTGTGTGTTTATGTTTTTGTGGGTGTGTGTTTGTTTTTGTGTGTCTTTGTTTTTGTTGTTCTGTGTGTTTTAGTTTTTGTGTGTGTGGTTTTGTTTTTGCGTGTGTTTTTGTTTTTGTTTTTGTGTGTGTTTTTGTTTTTGTGTGTGTTTGTTTTTGTGTGTGTGTGTTTGTTTTTGTGTGTGTTTTTGTTTTTCTGTGCGTGTGTGTTTTTTGTTTTTGTGTGTGTGTCTTTTTGTGTGTGTGTGTGTTTTTTGTTTTTGTGTGTGTATTTGTTTTTGTGTGTGTGTTTGTTTTTGTGTGTGTTTTTGTTTTTGTGTTTGTTTGTTTGAGCTTTTGTTTTTGTGTGTGTTTTTGTTTTTCTGTGCGTGTGTTTTTGTTTTTCTTTGTGTATTTGTTTTTGTGTGTGTGTTTGTTTCTGTGTGTGTTTTTGTTTTTGTGTTTGTTTGTTTGAGCTTTTGTTTTTGTGTGTGTTTTTGTTTTTGTGCGTGTTTTTGTTTTTCTGTGTGTGTGTGTTTTTGTTTTTGTGTGTGTTTTTGTTTTTGTGTGTGTGTTTGTGTTTTTGTTTTTGTGTGTGTATTTGTTTTTGTGTGTGTTTTTGTTTTTGTGTGTGTGTTTGTGTTTTTGTTTTTGTGTGTGTTTTTGTTTTTGTGTGTTTGTTTGTTTTTGTGTTTGTTTTTGTTTTTTTGTGTGTGTGTGTGTTTGAGCTTTTGTTTTTGTGTGTGTTTTTGATTTTCTGTGCGTGTGTGTTTTTGTTTTTGTGTGTGTTTTTGTTTTTGTGTGTGTTTTTGTTTTTGTGTGTGTGTGTTTTTGTGTGTGTTTGTGTTTTTTCTTTTTGTGTGTGCGTGTTTGAGCTTTTGTTTTTGTGTGTGTTTTTGTTTTTCTGTGTGTGTGTTTTTGTTTTCGTGTGTGTTTTTGTTTTTGTGTGTGTGTGTTTGAGCTTTCGTTTTTGTGTGTGTTTTTGTTTTTGTGGGTGTATGTTTTTTTGTGTAAGTTTTTGTTTTTCTGTGTGTGTGTGTTTTGTTTCTGTGTGTGTTTTTGTTTTTGTGTGTGTGTGTTTGTTTTTGTGCGTGTGTTTGTTTTTGTGTGTGTTTTTGTTTTTGTGCATTTGTTTTTGTTTTTGTGTGTGTTTATGTTTTTGTGGGTGTATGTTTTTTTGTGTATGTTTTTGTTTTTCTGTGTGTGTGTGTTTGTTTCTGTGTGTGTTTTTGTTTTTGTGTGTGTGTGTTTGTTTTTGTGCGTGTGTTTGTTTTTGTGTGTGTTTTTGTTTTGTGCGTGTGTTTGTTTTTGTGTGTGTGTTTTTGTGTGTGTTTGTGTTTTTTCATTTTGTGTGTGTATTTGTTTTTGTGTGTGTGTTTGTTTTTCTGTGTGTGTGTTTTTGTTTTTGTGTGTTTTTGTTTTTGTGTGTGTGTTTTTTGTTTTTGTGTGTGTATTTGTTTTTCTGTGCGTGTGTGTTTTTGTTTTTGTGTGTGTTTTTGTTTTTCTGTGTGTGTGTTTTTTGTTTTTGTGCGTATGTTTTTGTTTTTGTGTGTGTTTATGTATTTGTGGGTGTGTGTGCTTTTGTGGGTGTGTGTGTTTTTGTTTTTGTGTGTGTTTTTGTTTTTCTGTGTGTGTGTGTTTTTTGTTTTTGTGTGTGTGTGTTTTTGTGTGTGTGTGTGTTTTTTGTTTTTTGCGTGTGTTTTTGTTTTTGTTTATGTTTGTGTTTTTGTTTTTGTGTGTGTTTATGTTTTTGTGGGTGTTTGTTTCTGTTTGTTTTTGTGTGTTTGTTTTTGTTTTTGTGTGTGTATTTTGTTTTTGTGTGTGCATTTGTTTTTGTGTGTGTTTTTGTGTGTGTTTGTTTTTGTGTGTGTGTTTGTTTTTGTGTGTGTGTGTTTGTTTGTTTTTGTGTGTGGTTTTGTTTTTGTGTTTGTTTGTTTGAGCTTTTGTTTTTGTGTGTGTTTTTGTTTTTCTGTGCGTGTGTTTTTGTTTTTCTTTGTGTATTTGTTTTTGCGTGTGTGTTTGTTTTTGTGTGTGTTTTTGTTTTTGTGTTTGTTTGTTTGAGCTTTTGTTTTTGTGTGTGTTTTTGTTTTTGTGCGTGTTTTTGTTTTTCTGTGTGTGTGTGTTTTTGTTTTTGTGTGTGTTTTTGTTTTTGTGTGTGTGTTTGTGTTTTTGTTTTTGTGTGTGTATTTGTTTTTGTGTGTGTTTTTGTTTTTGTGTGTGTGTTTGTGTTTTTGTTTTTGTGTGTGTTTTTGTTTTTGTGTGTTTGTTTGTTTTTGTGTTTGTTTTTGTTTTTTTGTGTGTGTGTGTGTTTGAGCTTTTGTTTTTGTGTGTGTTTTTGATTTTCTGTGCGTGTGTGTTTTTGTTTTTGTGTGTGTTTTTGTGTGTGTTTTTGTTTTTCTGTGTGTGTGTTTTTGTGTGTGTTTGTGTTTTTTCTTTTTGTGTGTGCGTGTTTGAGCTTTTGTTTTTGTGTGTGTTTTTGTTTTTCTGTGTGTGTGTATTTCTTTTTGTGTGTGTGTTTGTTTTTGTGTGTGTGTTTTTGTGTGTGTTTGTGTTTTTTCATTTTGTGTGTGTATTTGTTTTTGTGTGTGTGTTTATTTTTCTGTGTGTGTGTTTTTGTTTTTGTGTGTTTTTGTGTGTGTGTTTTTTGTTTTTGTGTGTGTATTTCTTTTTGTGTGTGTTTTTGTTTTTCTGTGTGTGTGTTTTTTGTTTTTGTGTGTGTTTTTCTTTTTGTGCGTTTGTTTTTGTTTTTGTGTGTGTTTTAGTTTTTGTGTGTGTGTGTTTGTTTTTGTGCGTGTGTTTGTTTTTGTGTGTGTTTTTGTTTTGTGTGTGTGTTTGTTTTTGTGTGTGTGTTTTTGTGTGTGAGTGTTTGTTTTTGTGCGTGTGTTTGTTTTTGTGTGTGTTTTTGTTTTGTGTGTGTGTTTGTTTTTGTTTGTGTTTTTGTTTTTGTGTGTGCGTGTTTGTTTGTTTTTGTGTGTGTTTTTGTTTTTCTGTGTGTGTGTGTTTTGTTTTTGTGTATGTCTGTTTGTTTTTGTGTGTGTTTTTGTTTTTGTGCGTGTTTTTGTTTTTCTGTGTGTGTGTGTGTTTTTTTTGTGTGTGTCTTTTTGTGTGTGTTTGTGTTTTTGTTTTTGTGTGTGTTTTTGTTTTTGTGTGTGTGTTTGTTTTTGTGTTTGTTTTTGTTTTTGTGTGTGTTTTTGTTTTTCTGTGCGTGTGTGTTTTTATTTTTGTGTGTGTTTTTGTTTTTGTGTGTGTGTTTGTTTTTGTGTGTATGTGTTTTTGTGTTTTTTCTTTGTGTGTGTGTGTGTGTTTGAGCTTTTGTTTTTGTGTGTGTTTTTGTTTTTCTGTGCGTGTGTGTTTTTGTTTTTGTGTGTGTTTTTGTTTTTCTGTGTGTGTGTTTTTTGTTTTTGTGTGTGTTTTTGTTTTTGTGTATTTGTTTTTGTTTTTGTGTGTGTTTATGTTTTTGTGGGTGTGTGTTTTTTTGTGTATGTTTTTGTATTTCTGTGTGTGTGTGTTTTTTGTTTTTGTGTGTGTTTTTGTTTTTGTGTGTGTGTGTTTGTTTTTGTGTGTGTGTGGTTTTGTTTTTGTGTGTGTGTTTGTGGGTGTGTGTTTGTTTTTGTGTGTGTTTGTTTTTGTTGTTGTGTGTGTTTTAGTTTTTGTGTGTGTGGTTTTGTTTTTGCGTGTGTTTTTGTTTTTGTGTGTGTTTTTGTTTTTGTGCGTGTGTGTTTTTTGTTTTTGTGTGTGTGTCTTTTTGTGTGTGTGTGTGTTTTTTGTTTTTGTGTGTGTATTTGTTTTTGTGTGTGTGTTTGTTTTTGTGTGTGTTTTTGTTTTTGTGTTTGTTTGTTTGAGCTTTTGTTTTTGTGTGTGTTTTTGTTTTTCTGTGCGTGTGTTTTTGTTTTTGTTTGTGTTTTTGTTTTTCTGTGTGTGTGTTTTTTGTTTTTGTGTGTGTGTTTTTGTTTTTGTGTGTGTTTTAGTTTTTGTGTGTTTTTTTGTTTTCGTGTGTGTTTTCGTTTTTGTGTTTGTTTTTGTTTTTTTGTGTGTGTGTGTGTTTGAGCTTTTGTTTTTGTGTGTGTTTTTGTTTTTCTGTGCGTGTGTGTTTTTGTTTTTGTGTGTGTTTTTGTTTTTGTGTGTGTGTGTTTGTTTTTGCGTGTGTGTCTTTTTGTGTGTGTGTGTGTGTTTTTTGTTTTTGTGTGTGTGTGTTTTTGTGTGTGTTTGTGTTTTTTCTTTTTGTGTGTGTGTGTGTTTGAGCTTTTGATTTTTTGTGTGTGTGTTTTTGTTTTTGTGTGTGTTTTTGTTTTTCTGTGTGTGTATTTTTTGTTTCTGTGTGTGTTTTTGTTTTTGTGTGTGTGTGTTTGTTTTTGTGCGTGTGTTTATTTTTGTGTGTGTTTTTGTTTTGTGTGTGTGTTTGTTTTTGTGTGTGTGTTTTTGTGTGTGTTTGTGTTTTTTCATTTTGTGTGTGTATTTGTTTTTGTGTGTGTGTTTGTTTTTCTGTGTGTGTGTGTGTGTTTTTGTTTTTGTGTGTGTTTTTGTTTTTGTGTGTGTGTTTGAGCTTTTGTTTTTGTGTGTGTTTTTGTTTTTCTGTGCGTGTGTGTTTTTGTTTTTGTGTGTGTTTTTGTTTTTCTGTGTGTGTGTTTTTTGTTTTTGTGTGTCTTTTTGTTTTTGTGTGTGTTTTTGTTTTTGTGCGTATGTTTCTGTTTTTGTGTGTGTTTATGTTTTTGTGGGTGTGTGTGCTTTTGTGGGTGTGTGTGTTTTTGTTTTTGTGTGTGTTTTTGTTTTTCTGTGTGTGTGTGTGTTTTGTTTTTGTGTGTGTGTGTTTTTGTGTGTGTGTGGGTTTTTGTTTTTGTGTGTGTTTTTGTTTTTCTGTGTGTGTGTTTTTTGTTTCTGTCTGTGTTTTTGTTTTTGTGTGTGTTTTTGTTTTGTGTGTGTGTTTGTTTTTCTGTGTGTGTGTTTTTGTTTTTGTGTGTTTTTGTTTTTGTGTGTGTGTTTTTTGTTTTTGTGTGTGTATTTGTTTTTGTGTGTGTTTTTGTTTTTGTGTGTGTGTTTGAGCTTTTGTTTTTGTGTGTGTTTTTGTTTTTCTGTGCGCGTGTGTTTTTGTTTTTGTGTGTGTTTTTGTTTTTCTGTGTGTGTGTTTTTTGTTTTTGTGTGTCTTTTTGTTTATGTGTGTGTGTCTGTTTTGTTTTTGTGTGTGTGTGTTTTTGTGTGTGTGTGGGTTTTTGTTTTTGTGTGTGTTTATGTTTTTGTGGGTGTGTGTGCTTTTGTGGGTGTGTGTGTTTTTGTTTTTGTGTGTGTTTTTGTTTTTCTGTGTGTGTGTGTTTTTTGTTTTTGTGTGTGTGTGTTTTTGTGTGTGTGTGTGTTTTTTGTTTTTTGCGTGTGTTTTTGTTTTTGTTTTTGTTTGTGTTTTTGTTTTTCTGTGTGTCTGTTTGTTTTTGTGTGTTTGTTTTTGTTTTTGTGTGAGTTTTTTGTTTTTGTGTGTGTATTTGTTTTTGTGTGTGTTTTTGTGTGTGTTTGTTTTTGTGTGTGTGTTTGTTTTTGTGTGTGTGTGTTTTTGTTTTTGTGTGTGTTTTTGTTTTTGTGTGTGTGTTTGTTTTTGTGTTTGTTTTTGTTTTTGTGTGTGTGTGTGTTTGAGCTTTTGTTTTTGTGTGTGTGTTTGTTTTTGTGTGTGTGTGTTTTTGTGTGTGTTTGTGTTTTTTCTTTTTGTGTGTGTGTGTGTTTGAGCTTTTGTTTTTGTGTGTGTGTGTTTTTGTTTTTGTGTGTGTTTTTGTTTTTCTGTGTGTGTGTTTTTGTTTTTGTGCGTATGTTTTTGTTTTTGTGTGTGTTTGTTTTTGTGCGTGTGTTTGTTTTTGTGTGTGTTTTTGTTTTGTGTGTGTATTTGTTTTTGTGTGTGTGTTTTTGTGTGCGTTTGTGTTTTTTCATTTTGTGTGTGTATTTGTTTTTGTGTGTGTGTTTGTTTTTCTGTGTGTGTGTTTTTGTTTTTGTGTGTGTTTTTGTTTTTGTGTGTGTGTTTGAGCTTTTGTTTTTGTGTGTGTTTTTGTTTTTCTGTGCGTGTGTGTTTTTGTTTTTGTGTGTGTTTTTGTTTTTCTGTGTGTGTGTTTTTTGTTTTTGTGTGTCTTTTTGTTTTTGTGTGTGTTTTTGTTTTTGTGCGTATGTTTTTGTTTTTGTGTGTGTTTATGTTTTTGTGTGTGTGTGTGCTTTTGTGGGTGTGTGTGTTTTTGTTTTTGTGTGTGTTTTTGTTTTTCTGTGTGTGTGTGTGTTTTGTTTTTGTGTGTGTGTGTTTTTGTGTGTGTGTGGGTTTTTGTTTTTGTGTGTGTTTTTGTTTTTCTGTGTGTGTGTTTTTTGTTTCTGTGTGTGTTTTTGTTTTTGTGTGTGTTTTTGTTTTGTGTGTGTGTTTGTTTTTGTGTGTGTGTTTTTGTGTGTGTTTGTGTTTTTTCATTTTGTGTGTGTATTTGTTTTTGTGTGTGTGTTTGTTTTTCTGTGTGTGTGTTTTTGTTTTTGTGTGTTTTTGTTTTTGTGTGTGTGTTTTTTGTTTTTGTGTGTGTATTTGTTTTTGTGTGTGTGTGTTTTTGTGTGTGTTTGTGTTTTTTCTTTTTGTGTGTGTGTGATTGAGCTTTTGTTTTTGTGTGTTTTTGTGTGTGTGTTTATGTTTTTGTGGGTGTGTGTTTGTTTTTGTGTGTCTTTGTTTTTGTTGTTCTGTGTGTTTTAGTTTTTGTGTGTGTGGTTTTGTTTTTGCGTGTGTTTTTGTTTTTGTTTTTGTGTGTGTTTTTGTTTTTGTGTGTGTTTGTTTTTGTGCGTGTGTGTTTGTTTTTGTGTGTGTTTTTGTTTTTCTGTGCGTGTGTGTTTTTTGTTTTTGTGTGTGTGTCTTTTTGTGTGTGTGTGTGTTTTTTGTTTTTGTGTGTGTATTTGTTTTTGTGTGTGTGTTTGTTTTTGTGTGTGTTTTTGTTTTTGTGTTTGTTTGTTTGAGCTTTTGTTTTTGTGTGTGTTTTTGTTTTTCTGTGCGTGTGTTTTTGTTTTTCTTTGTGTATTTGTTTTTGTGTGTGTGTTTGTTTTTGTGTGTGTTTTTGTTTTTGTGTTTGTTTGTTTGAGCTTTTGTTTTTGTGTGTGTTTTTGTTTTTGTGCGTGTTTTTGTTTTTCTGTGTGTGTGTGTTTTTGTTTTTGTGTGTGTTTTTGTTTTTGTGTGTGTGTTTGTGTTTTTGTTTTTGTGTGTGTATTTGTTTTTGTGTGTGTTTTTGTTTTTGTGTGTGTGTTTGTGTTTTTGTTTTTGTGTGTGTTTTTGTTTTTGTGTGTTTGTTTGTTTTTGTGTTTGTTTTTGTTTTTTTGTGTGTGTGTGTGTTTGAGCTTTTGTTTTTGTGTGTGTTTTTGATTTTCTGTGCGTGTGTGTTTTTGTTTTTGTGTGTGTTTTTGTTTTTGTGTGTGTTTTTGTTTTTGTGTGTGTGTGTTTTTGTGTGTGTTTGTGTTTTTTCTTTTTGTGTGTGCGTGTTTGAGCTTTTGTTTTTGTGTGTGTTTTTGTTTTTCTGTGTGTGTGTTTTTGTTTTCGTGTGTGTTTTTGTTTTTGTGTGTGTGTGTTTGAGCTTTCGTTTTTGTGTGTGTTTTTGTTTTTGTGGGTGTATGTTTTTTTGTGTAAGTTTTTGTTTTTCTGTGTGTGTGTGTTTTGTTTCTGTGTGTGTTTTTGTTTTTGTGTGTGTGTGTTTGTTTTTGTGCGTGTGTTTGTTTTTGTGTGTGTTTTTGTTTTTGTGCATTTGTTTTTGTTTTTGTGTGTGTTTATGTTTTTGTGGGTGTATGTTTTTTTGTGTATGTTTTTGTTTTTCTGTGTGTGTGTGTTTGTTTCTGTGTGTGTTTTTGTTTTTGTGTGTGTGTGTTTGTTTTTGTGCGTGTGTTTGTTTTTGTGTGTGTTTTTGTTTTGTGCGTGTGTTTGTTTTTGTGTGTGTGTTTTTGTGTGTGTTTGTGTTTTTTCATTTTGTGTGTGTATTTGTTTTTGTGTGTGTGTTTGTTTTTCTGTGTGTGTGTTTTTGTTTTTGTGTGTTTTTGTTTTTGTGTGTGTGTTTTTTGTTTTTGTGTGTGTATTTGTTTTTCTGTGCGTGTGTGTTTTTGTTTTTGTGTGTGTTTTTGTTTTTCTGTGTGTGTGTTTTTTGTTTTTGTGCGTATGTTTTTGTTTTTGTGTGTGTTTATGTATTTGTGGGTGTGTGTGCTTTTGTGGGTGTGTGTGTTTTTGTTTTTGTGTGTGTTTTTGTTTTTCTGTGTGTGTGTGTTTTTTGTTTTTGTGTGTGTGTGTTTTTGTGTGTGTGTGTGTTTTTTGTTTTTTGCGTGTGTTTTTGTTTTTGTTTATGTTTGTGTTTTTGTTTTTGTGTGTGTTTATGTTTTTGTGGGTGTTTGTTTCTGTTTGTTTTTGTGTGTTTGTTTTTGTTTTTGTGTGTGTATTTTGTTTTTGTGTGTGCATTTGTTTTTGTGTGTGTTTTTGTGTGTGTTTGTTTTTGTGTGTGTGTTTGTTTTTGTGTGTGTGTGTTTGTTTGTTTTTGTGTGTGGTTTTGTTTTTGTGTTTGTTTGTTTGAGCTTTTGTTTTTGTGTGTGTTTTTGTTTTTCTGTGCGTGTGGTTTTGTTTTTCTTTGTGTATTTGTTTTTGTGTGTGTGTTTGTTTTTGTGTGTGTTTTTGTTTTTGTGTTTGTTTGTTTGAGCTTTTGTTTTTGTGTGTGTTTTTGTTTTTGTGCGTGTTTTTGTTTTTCTGTGTGTGTGTGTTTTTGTTTTTGTGTGTGTTTTTGTTTTTGTGTGTGTGTTTGTGTTTTTGTTTTTGTGTGTGTATTTGTTTTTGTGTGTGTTTTTGTTTTTGTGTGTGTGTTTGTGTTTTTGTTTTTGTGTGTGTTTTTGTTTTTGTGTGTTTGTTTGTTTTTGTGTTTGTTTTTGTTTTTTTGTGTGTGTGTGTGTTTGAGCTTTTGTTTTTGTGTGTGTTTTTGATTTTCTGTGCGTGTGTGTTTTTGTTTTTGTGTGTGTTTTTGTGTGTGTTTTTGTTTTTCTGTGTGTGTGTTTTTGTGTGTGTTTGTGTTTTTTCTTTTTGTGTGTGCGTGTTTGAGCTTTTGTTTTTGTGTGTGTTTTTGTTTTTCTGTGTGTGTGTATTTCTTTTTGTGTGTGTGTTTGTTTTTGTGTGTGTGTTTTTGTGTGTGTTTGTGTTTTTTCATTTTGTGTGTGTATTTGTTTTTGTGTGTGTGTTTATTTTTCTGTGTGTGTGTTTTTGTTTTTGTGTGTTTTTGTGTGTGTGTTTTTTGTTTTTGTGTGTGTATTTCTTTTTGTGTGTGTTTTTGTTTTTCTGTGTGTGTGTTTTTTGTTTTTGTGTGTGTTTTTCTTTTTGTGCGTTTGTTTTTGTTTTTGTGTGTGTTTTAGTTTTTGTGTGTGTGTGTTTGTTTTTGTGCGTGTGTTTGTTTTTGTGTGTGTTTTTGTTTTGTGTGTGTGTTTGTTTTTGTGTGTGTGTTTTTGTGTGTGAGTGTTTGTTTTTGTGCGTGTGTTTGTTTTTGTGTGTGTTTTTGTTTTGTGTGTGTGTTTGTTTTTGTGTGTGTGTTTTTGTGTGTGTTTGTGTTTTTTCATTTTGTGTGTGTATTTGTTTTTGTGTGTGTGTTTGTTTTTCTGTGCGTGTGTGTTTTTGTTTTTGTGTGTGTTTTTGTTTTTCTGTGTGTGTGGTTTTGTGTGTGTGTGTGTTTTTTGTTTTTTGCGTGTGTTTTTGTTTTTGTTTATTTTTGTGTTTTTGTTTTTGTGTGTGTTTTTGTTTTTGAGTGTGTTTTAGTTTTTGTGTGTTTTTTTGTTTTCGTGTGTGTTTTCGTTTTTCTGTGTGTGTGTTTTTGTTTTTGTGTGTGTTTTTGTTTTTGTGTGTGTGTTTGTGTTTTTGTTTTTGTGTGTGTTTTTGTGTTTGTTTTTGTTTTTTGTGTGTGTCTGTTTTTGTTTTTGTGTGTGTTTTTGTTTTTCTGTGTGTGTGTGTTTTGTTTTTGTGTATGTCTGTTTGTTTTTGTGTGTGTTTTTGTGCGTGTTTTTGTTTTTCTGTGTGTGTGTGTTTTTGTTTTTGTGTGTGTGTCTTTTTGTGTGTGTGTGTTTTTTGTTTTTGTGTGTGTTTTAGTTTTTGTGTGTGTGTTTGTGTTTTTGTTTTTGTGTGTGTTTTTGTGTTTGTTTTTGTTTTTTTGTGTGTTTGAGCTTTTGTTTTTGTGTGTGTTTTTGTTTTTCTGTGCGTGTGTGTTTTGTTTTTGTGTGTGTTTTTGTTTTTGTGTGTGTGTGTTTTTGTGTGTGTTTGTGTTTTTTCTTTTTGTGTGTGTGTGTGTTTGAGCTTTTGTTTTTGTGTGTGTTTTTGTTTTTCTGTGTGTGTGTTTTTGTTTTTGTGTGTGTGTTTGAGCTTTTGTTTTTGTGTGTGTTTTTTGTTTTTTGCGTGTGTTTTTGTTTTGTGTGTGTGTTTGTTTTTGTGTGTGTGTGTTTTTTGTTTCTGTGTGTGTTTTTGTTTTTGTGTGTGTGTGTTTGTTTTTGTGTGTGTGTTTGTTTTTGTCTGTGTGTTTTTGTGTGTGTTTGTGTTTTTTCATTTTGTGTGTGTATTTGTTTTTGTGTGTGTGTTTGTTTTTCTGTGTGTGTGTTTTTGTTTTTGTGTGTGTGTTTGAGCTTTTGTTTTTGTGTGTGTTTTTTGTTTTTTGCGTGTGTTTTTGTTTTGTGTGTGTGTTTGTTTTTGTGTGTGTGTGTTTTTTGTTTCTGTGTGTGTTTTTGTTTTTGTGTGTGTGTGTTTGTTTTTGTGTGTGTGTTTGTTTTTGTGTGTGTGTTTTTGTGTGTGTTTGTGTTTTTTCATTTTGTGTGTGTATTTGTTTTTGTGTGTGTGTTTGTTTTTCTGTGTGTGTGTTTTTGTTTTTGTGTGTTTTTGTTTTTGTGTGTGTGTTTTTTGTTTTTGTGTGTGTTTTTGTTTTTGTGTGTGTGTTTGAGCTTTTGTTTTTGTGTGTGTTTTTGTTTTTCTGTGTGTGTGTTTTTTGTTTTTGTGTGTCTTTTTGTTTTTGTGTGTGTTTTTGTTTTTGTGCGTATGTTTTTGTTTTGTGTGTGTTTATGTTTTTGTGGGTGTGTGTGCTTTTGTGGGTGTGTGTGTTTTTGTTTTTGTGTGTGTTTTTGTTTTTCTGTGTGTGTGTGTTTTTTGTTTTTGTGTGTGTGTGTTTTTGTGTGTGTGTGTGTTTTTTGTTTTTTGCGTGTGTTTTTGTTTTTGTTTTTGTTTGTGTGTTTGTTTTTGTGTGTGTGTGTTTTTGTTTTTGTGCGTGTTTTTGTTTTTCTGTGTGTGTGTTTGTTTTTGTTTGTGTTTTTGTTTTTGTGTGTGCGTGTTTGTTTGTTTTTGTGTGTGTTTTTCTGTGTGTGTGTGTTTTGTTTTTGTGTATGTCTGTTTATTTTTGTGTGTGTTTTTGTTTTTGTGCGTGTTTTTGTTTTTCTGTGTGTGTGTGTTTTTTTTTTGTGTGTCTTTTTGTGTGTGTTTGTGTTTTTGTTTTTGTGTGTGTTTTTGTTTTTGTGTGTGTGTTTGTTTTTGTGTTTGTTTTTGTTTTTGTGTGTGTTTTTGTTTTTCTGTGCGTGTGTGTTTTTATTTTTGTGTGTGTTTTTGTTTTTGTGTGTGTGTTTGTTTTTGTGTGTGTGTGTTTTTGTTTTTGTGCGTGTTTTT
This sequence comes from Scyliorhinus torazame, assembly GCF_047496885.1. NCBI lineage: Eukaryota > Metazoa > Chordata > Chondrichthyes > Carcharhiniformes > Scyliorhinidae > Scyliorhinus > Scyliorhinus torazame. The sequence continues at coordinate 241,215 of NW_027307790.1, forward strand.
GTTTTTCTGTGTGTGTGTTTCTTTTTGTTTGTGTTTTTGTTTTTGTGTGTGCGTGTTTGTTTGTTTTTGTGTGTGTTTTTGTTTTTCTGTGTGTGTGTGTTTTGTTTTTGTGTATGTCTGTTTGTTTTTGTGTGTGTTTTTGTTTTTGTGCGTGTTTTTGTTTTTCTGTGTGTGTGTGTGTTTTTTTTGTGTGTGTCTTTTTGTGTGTGTTTGTGTTTTTGTTTTTGTGTGTGTTTTTGTTTTTGTGTGTGTGTTTGTTTTTGTTTTTGTGTGTGTTTTTGTTTTTCTGTGCGTGTGTGTTTTTATTTTTGTGTGTGTTTTTGTTTTTGTGTGTGTTTGTTTTTGTGTGTATGTGTTTTTGTGTTTTTTCTTTGTGTGTGTGTGTGTGTTTGAGCTTTTGTTTTTGTGTGTGTTTTTGTTTTTCTGTGCGTGTGTGTTTTTGTTTTTGTGTGTGTTTTTGTTTTTCTGTGTGTGTGTTTTTTGTTTTTGTGTGTGTTTTTGTTTTTGTGTATTTGTTTTTGTTTTTGTGTGTGTTTATGTTTTTGTGGGTGTGTGTTTTTTTGTGTATGTTTTTGTATTTCTGTGTGTGTGTGTTTTTTGTTTTTGTGTGTGTTTTTGTTTTTGTGTGTGTGTGTTTGTTTTTGTGTGTGTGTGGTTTTGTTTTTGTGTGTGTGTTTGTGGGTGTGTGTTTGTTTTTGTGTGTGTTTGTTTTTGTTGTTGTGTGTGTTTTAGTTTTTGTGTGTGTGGTTTTGTTTTTGCGTGTGTTTTTGTTTTTGTGTGTGTTTTTGTTTTTGTGCGTGTGTGTTTTTTCTTTTTTGTGTGTGTGTCTTTTTGTGTGTGTGTGTGTTTTTTGTTTTTGTGTGTGTATTTGTTTTTGTGTGTGTGTTTGTTTTTGTGTGTGTTTTTGTTTTTGTGTTTGTTTGTTTGAGCTTTTGTTTTTGTGTGTGTTTTTGTTTTTCTGTGCGTGTGTTTTTGTTTTTGTTTGTGTTTTTGTTTTTCTGTGTGTGTGTTTTTTGTTTTTGTGTGTGTGTTTTTGTTTTTGTGTGTGTTTTAGTTTTTGTGTGTTTTTTTGTTTTCGTGTGTGTTTTCGTTTTTGTGTTTGTTTTTGTTTTTTTGTGTGTGTGTGTGTTTGAGCTTTTGTTTTTGTGTGTGTTTTTGTTTTTCTGTGCGTGTGTGTTTTTGTTTTTGTGTGTGTTTTTGTTTTTGTGTGTGTGTGTTTGTTTTTGTGTGTGTGTCTTTTTGTGTGTGTGTGTGTGTTTTATGTTTTTGTGTGTGTGTGTTTTTGTGTGTGTTTGTGTTTTTTCTTTTTGTGTGTGTGTGTGTTTGAGCTTTTGATTTTTTGTGTGTGTGTTTTTGTTTTTGTGTGTGTTTTTGTTTTTCTGTGTGTGTATTTTTTGTTTCTGTGTGTGTTTTTGTTGTTGTGTGTGTGTGTTTGTTTTTGTGCGTGTGTTTGTTTTTGTGTGTGTTTTTGTTTTGTGTGTGTGTTTGTTTTTGTGTGTGTGTTTTTGTGTGTGTTTGTGTTTTTTCATTTTGTGTGTGTATTTGTTTTTGTGTGTGTGTGTTTGTTTTTCTGTGTGTGTGTTTTTGTTTTTGTGTGTGTTTTTGTTTTTGTGTGTGTGTTTGAGCTTTTGTTTTTGTGTGTGTTTTTGTTTTTCTGTGCGTGTGTGTTTTTGTTTTTGTGTGTGTTTTTGTTTTTCTGTGTGTGTGTTTTTTGCTTTTGTGTGTCTTTTTGTTTTTGTGTGTGTTTTTGTTTTTGTGCGTATGTTTTTGTTTTTGTGTGTGTTTATATTTTTGTGGGTGTGTGTGCTTTTGTGGGTGTGTGTGTTTTTGTTTTTGTGTGTGTTTTTGTTTTTCTGTGTGTGTGTGTGTTTTGTTTTTGTGTGTGTGTGTTTTTGTGTGTGTGTGGGTTTTTGTTTTTGTGTGTGTTTTTGTTTTTCTGTGTGTGTGTTTTTTGTTTCTGTCTGTGGTTTTGTTTTTGTGTGTGTTTTTGTTTTGTGTGTGTGTTTGTTTTTGTGTGTGTGTTTTTGTGTGTGTTTGTGTTTTTTCATTTTGTGTGTGTATTTGTTTTTGTGTGTGTGTTTGTTTTTCTGTGTGTGTGTTTTTGTTTTTGTGTGTTTTTGTTTTTGTGTGTGTGTTTTTTGTTTTTGTGTGTGTATTTGTTTTTGTGTGTGTTTTTGTTTTTGTGTGTGTGTTTGAGCTTTTGTTTTTGTGTGTGTTTTTGTTTTTCTGTGCGCGTGTGTTTTTGTTTTTGTGTGTGTTTTTGTTTTTCTGTGTGTGTGTTTTTTGTTTTTGTGTGTCTTTTTGTTTATGTGTGTGTTTTTGTTTTTGTGCGTATGTTTTTGTTTTTGTGTGTGTTTATGTTTTTGTGGGTGTGTGTGCTTTTGTGGGTGTGTGTGTTTTTGTTTTTGTGTGTGTTTTTGTTTTTCTGTGTGTGTGTGTTTTTTGTTTTTGTGTGTGTGTGTTTTTGTGTGTGTGTGTGTTTTTTGTTTTTTGCGTGTGTTTTTGTTTTTGTTTTTGTTTGTGTTTTTGTTTTTGTTTTTGTGTGTGTTTATGTTTTTGTGGGTGTGTGTGTTTTTGTGTGTGTGTGTGTTTTTTGTTTTTTGCGTGTGTTTTTGTTTTTGTTTATGTTTGTGTTTTTGTTTTTGTGTGTGTGTGTTTGTTTTTGTGTGTGTGTCTTTTTGTGTGTGTGTGTGTGTTTTTTGTTTTTGTGTGTGTGTTTTTGTGTGTGTTTGTGTTTTTTCTTTTTGTGTGTGTGTGTGTTTGAGCTTTTGATTTTTTGTGTGTGTGTTTTTGTTTTTGTGTGTGTTTTTGTTTTTCTGTGTGTGTGTTTTTTGTTTCTGTGTGTGTTTTTGTTTTTGTGTGTGTGTGTTTGTTTTTGTGCGTGTGTTTGTTTTTGTGTGTGTTTTTGTTTTGTGTGTGTGTTTGTTTTTGTGTGTGTGTTTTTGTGTGTGTTTGTGTTTTTTCATTTTGTGTGTGTATTTGTTTTTGTGTGTGTGTTTGTTTTTCTGTGTGTGTGTTTTTGTTTTTGTGTGTGTTTTTGTTTTTGTGTGTGTGTTTGAGCTTTTGTTTTTGTGTGTGTTTTTGTTTTTCTGTGTGTGTGTTTTTTGTTTCTGTGTGTGTTTTTGTTTTTGTGTGTGTGTGTTTGTTTTTGTGTGTGTGTTTGTTTTTGTGTGTGTGTTTTTGTGTGTGTTTGTGTTTTTTCATTTTGTGTGTGTATTTGTTTTTGTGTGTGTGTTTGTTTTTCTGTGTGTGTGTTTTTGTTTTTGTGTGTTTTTGTTTTTGTGTGTGTGTTTTTTGTTTTTGTGTGTGTATTTGTTTTTGTGTGTGTTTTTGTTTTTGTGTGTGTGTTTGAGCTTTTGTTTTTGTGTGTGTTTTTGTTTTTCTGTGTGTGTGTTTTTTGTTTTTGTGTGTCTTTTTGTTTTTGTGTGTCTTTTTGTTTTTGTGCGTATGTTTTTGTTTTGTGTGTGTTTATGTTTTTGTGGGTGTGTGTGCTTTTGTGGGTGTGTGTGTTTTTGTTTTTGTGTGTGTTTTTGTTTTTCTGTGTGTGTGTGTTTTTTGTTTTTGTGTGTGTGTGTTTTTGTGTGTGTGTGTGTTTTTTGTTTTTTGCGTGTGTTTTTGTTTTTGTTTTTGTTTGTGTGTTTGTTTTTGTGTGTGTGTGTTTTTGTTTTTGTGCGTGTTTTTGTTTTTCTGTGTGTGTGTTTGTTTTTGTTTGTGTTTTTGTTTTTGTGTGTGCGTGTTTGTTTGTTTTTGTGTGTGTTTTTGTTTTTCTGTGTGTGTGTGTTTTGTTTTTGTGTATGTCTGTTTGTTTTTGTGTGTGTTTTTGTTTTTGTGCGTGTTTTTGTTTTTCTGTGTGTGTGTGTTTTTTTTTGTGTGTGTCTTTTTGTGTGTGTTTGTGTTTTTGTTTTTGTGTGTGTTTTTGTTTTTGTGTGTGTGTATGTTTTTGTGTTTGTTTTTGTTTTTGTGTGTGTTTTTGTTTTTCTGTGCGTGTGTGTTTTTATTTTTGTGTGTGTTTTTGTTTTTGTGTGTGTGTTTGTTTTTGTGTGTGTGTGTTTTTGTGTGTGTTTGTGTTTTTTCTTTGTGTGTGTGTGTGTGTGTGTTTGAGCTTTTGGTTTTGTGTGTGTTTTTGTTTTTCTGTGCGTGTGTGTTTTTGTTTTTGATGTGTGTTTTTGTTTTTCTGTGTGTGTGTTTTTTGTTTTTGTGTGTGTTTTTGGTTTTGTGTATTTGTTTTTGTTTTTGTGTGTGTTTATGTTTTTGTGGGTGTGTGTTTTTTTGTGTATGTTTTTGTATTTCTGTGTGTGTGTGTTTTTTGTTTTTGTGTGTGTTTTTGTTTTTGTGTGTGTGTGTTTGTTTTTGTGTGTGTGTGGTTTTGTTTTTGTGTGTGTGTTTGTGGGTGTGTGTTTGTTTTTGTGTGTGTTTGTTTTTGTTGTTGTGTGTGTTTTAGTTTTTGTGTGTGTGGTTTTGTTTTTGCGTGTGTTTTTGTTTTTGTGTGTGTTTTTGTTTTTGTGCGTGTGTGTTTTTTGTTTTTGTGTGTGTGTCTTTTTGTGTGTGTGTGTGTTTTTTGTTTTTGTGTGTGTATTTGTTTTTGTGTGTGTGTTTGTTTTTGTGTGTGTTTTTGTTTTTGTGTTTGTTTGTTTGAGCTTTTGTTTTTGTGTGTGTTTTTGTTTTTCTGTGCGTGTGTTTTTGTTTTTGTTTGTGTTTTTGTTTTTCTGTGTCTGTGTTTTTTGTTTTTGTGTGTGTGTTTTTGTTTTTGTGTGTGTTTTAGTTTTTGTGTGTTTTTTTGTTTTCGTGTGTGTTTTCGTTTTTGTGTTTGTTTTTGTTTTTTTGTGTGTGTGTGTGTTTGAGCTTTTGTTTTTGTGTGTGTGTTTGTTTTTCTGTGCGTGTGTGTTTTTGTTTTTGTGTGTGTTTTTGTTTTTGTGTGTGTGTGTTTGTTTTTGTGTGTGTGTCTTTTTGTGTGTGTGTGTGTGTTTTTTGTTTTTGTGTGTGTGTGTTTTTGTGTGTGTTTGTGTTTTTTCTTTTTGTGTGTGTGTGTGTTTGAGCTTTTGATTTTTTGTGTGTGTTTTTGTTTTTGTGTGTGTTTTTGTTTTTCTGTGTGTGTGTTTTTTGTTTCTGTGTGTGTTTTTGTTTTTGTGTGTGTGTGTTTGTTTTTGTGCGTGTGTTTGTTTTTGTGTGTGTTTTTGTTTTGTGTGTGTGTTTGTTTTTGTGTGTGTGTTTTTGTGTGTGTTTGTGTTTTTTCATTTTGTGTGTGTATTTGTTTTTGTGTGTGTGTTTGTTTTTCTGTGTGTGTGTTTTTGTTTTTGTGTGTGTTTTTGTTTTTGTGTGTGTGTTTGAGCTTTTGTTTTTGTGTGTGTTTTTGTTTTTCTGTGCGTGTGTGTTTTTGTTTTTGTGTGTGTTTTTGTTTTTCTGTGTGTGTGTTTCTTGTTTTTGTGTGTCTTTTTGTTTTTGTGTGTGTTTTTGTTTTTGTGCGTATGTTTTTGTTTTTGTGTGTGTTTATGTTTTTGTGGGTGTGTGTGCTTTTGTGGGTGTGTGTGTTTTTGTTTTTGTGTGTGTTTTTGTTTTTCTGTGTGTGTGTCTGTTTTGTTTTTGTGTGTGTGTGTTTTTGTGTGTGTGTGGGTTTTTGTTTTTGTGTGTGTTTTTGTTTTTCTGTGCGCGTGTGTTTTTGTTTTTGTGTGTGTTTTTGTTTTTGTGTGTGTTTATGTTTTTGTGGGTGTGTGTGCTTTTGTGGGTGTGTGTGTTTTTGTTTTTGTGTGTGTTTTTGTTTTTCTGTGTGTGTGTGTTTTTTGTTTTTGTGTGTGTGTGTTTTTGTGTGTGTGTGTGTTTTTTGTTTTTTGCGTGTGTTTTTGTTTTTGTTTTTGTTTGTGTGTTTGTTTTTGTGTGTGTGTGTGTTTTTCTGTGTGTGTGTTTTTGTTTTTGTGTGTTTTTGTTTTTGTGTGTGTGTTTTTTGTTTTTGTGTGTGTATTTGTTTTTGTGTGTGTTTTTGTTTTTGTGTGTGTGTTTGAGCTTTTGTTTTTGTGTGTGTTTTTGTTTTTCTGTGTGTGTGTTTTTTGTTTTTGTGTGTCTTTTTGTTTTTGTGTGTCTTTTTGTTTTTGTGCGTATGTTTTTGTTTTGTGTGTGTTTATGTTTTTGTGGGTGTGTGTGCTTTTGTGGGTGTGTGTGTTTTTGTTTTTGTGTGTGTTTTTGTTTTTCTGTGTGTGTGTGTTTTTTGTTTTTGTGTGTGTGTGTTTTTGTGTGTGTGTGTGTTTTTTGTTTTTTGCGTGTGTTTTTGTTTTTGTTTTTGTTTGTGTGTTTGTTTTTGTGTGTGTGTGTTTTTGTTTTTGTGCGTGTTTTTGTTTTTCTGTGTGTGTGTTTGTTTTTGTTTGTGTTTTTGTTTTTATGTGTGCGTGTTTGTTTGTTTTTGTGTGTGTTTTTGTTTTTCTGTGTGTGTGTGTTTTGTTTTTGTGTATGTCTGTTTGTTTTTGTGTGTGTTTTTGTTTTTGTGCGTGTTTTTGTTTTTCTGTGTGTGTGTGTTTTTTTTTGTGTGTGTCTTTTTGTGTGTGTTTGTGTTTTTGTTTTTGTGTGTGTTTTTGTTTTTGTGTGTGTGTATGTTTTTGTGTTTGTTTTTGTTTTTGTGTGTGTTTTTGTTTTTCTGTGCGTGTGTGTTTTTATTTTTGTGTGTGTTTTTGTTTTTGTGTGTGTGTTTGTTTTTGTGTGTGTGTGTTTTTGTGTGTGTTTGTGTTTTTTCTTTGTGTGTGTGTGTGTGTGTTTGAGCTTTTGGTTTTGTGTGTGTTTTTGTTTTTCTGTGCGTGTGTGTTTTTGTTTTTGATGTGTGTTTTTGTTTTTCTGTGTGTGTGTTTTTTGTTTTTGTGTGTGTTTTTGGTTTTGTGTATTTGTTTTTGTTTTTGTGTGTGTTTATGTTTTTGTGGGTGTGTGTTTTTTTGTGTATGTTTTTGTATTTCTGTGTGTGTGTGTTTTTTGTTTTTGTGTGTGTTTTTGTTTTTGTGTGTGTGTGTTTGTTTTTGTGTGTGTGTGGTTTTGTTTTTGTGTGTGTGTTTGTGGGTGTGTGTTTGTTTTTGTGTGTGTTTGTTTTTGTTGTTGTGTGTGTTTTAGTTTTTGTGTGTGTGGTTTTGTTTTTGCGTGTGTTTTTGTTTTTGTGTGTGTTTTTGTTTTTGTGCGTGTGTGTTTTTTGTTTTTGTGTGTGTGTCTTTTTGTGTGTGTGTGTGTTTTTTGTTTTTGTGTGTGTATTTGTTTTTGTGTGTGTGTTTGTTTTTGTGTGTGTTTTTGTTTTTGTGTTTGTTTGTTTGAGCTTTTGTTTTTGTGTGTGTTTTTGTTTTTCTGTGCGTGTGTTTTTGTTTTTGTTTGTGTTTTTGTTTTTCTGTGTCTGTGTTTTTTGTTTTTGTGTGTGTGTTTTTGTTTTTGTGTGTGTTTTAGTTTTTGTGTGTTTTTTTGTTTTCGTGTGTGTTTTCGTTTTTGTGTTTGTTTTTGTTTTTTTGTGTGTGTGTGTGTTTGAGCTTTTGTTTTTGTGTGTGTTTTTGTTTTTTTGTGCGTGTGTGTTTTTGTTTTTGTGTGTGTTTTTGTTTTTGTGTGTGTGTGTTTGTTTTTGTGTGTGTGTCTTTTTGTGTGTGTGTGTGTGTTTTTTGTTTTTGTGTGTGTGTGTTTTTGTGTGTGTTTGTGTTTTTTCTTTTTGTGTGTGTGTGTGTTTGAGCTTTTGATTTTTTGTGTGTGTGTTTTTGTTTTTGTGTGTGTTTTTGTTTTTCTGTGTGTGTGTTTTTTGTTTCTGTGTGTGTTTTTGTTTTTGTGTGTGTGTGTTTGTTTTTGTGCGTGTGTTTGTTTTTGTGTGTGTTTTTGTTTTGTGTGTGTGTTTGTTTTTGTGTGTGTGTTTTTGTGTGTGTTTGTGTTTTTTCATTTTGTGTGTGTATTTGTTTTTGTGTGTGTGTTTGTTTTTCTGTGTGTGTGTTTTTGTTTTTGTGTGTGTTTTTGTTTTTGTGTGTGTGTTTGAGCTTTTGTTTTTGTGTGTGTTTTTGTTTTTCTGTGCGTGTGTGTTTTTGTTTTTGTGTGTGTTTTTGTTTTTCTGTGTGTGTGTTTCTTGTTTTTGTGTGTCTTTTTGTTTTTGTGTGTGTTTTTGTTTTTGTGCGTATGTTTTTGTTTTTGTGTGTGTTTATGTTTTTGTGGGTGTGTGTGCTTTTGTGGGTGTGTGTGTTTTTGTTTTTGTGTGTGTTTTTGTTTTTCTGTGTGTGTGTCTGTTTTGTTTTTGTGTGTGTGTGTTTTTGTGTGTGTGTGGGTTTTTGTTTTTGTGTGTGTTTTTGTTTTTCTGTGCGCGTGTGTTTTTGTTTTTGTGTGTGTTTTTGTTTTTGTGTGTGTTTATGTTTTTGTGGGTGTGTGTGCTTTTGTGGGTGTGTGTGTTTTTGTTTTTGTGTGTGTTTTTGTTTTTCTGTGTGTGTGTGTTTTTTGTTTTTGTGTGTGTGTGTTTTTGTGTGTGTGTGTGTTTTTTGTTTTTTGCGTGTGTTTTTGTTTTTGTTTTTGTTTGTGTTTTTGTTTTTCTGTGTGCCTGTTTGTTTTTGTGTGTTTGTTTTTGTTTTTGTGTGTGTTTTTTGTTTTTGTGTGTGTATTTGTTTTTGTGTGTGTTTATGTGTGTGTTTGTTTTTGTGTTTGTGTTTGTTTTTGTGTGTGTGTGTTTTTGTTTTTGTGTGTGTTTTTGTGTGTGTGTTTGTTTTTGTGTTTGTTTTTGTTTTTGTGTGTGTGTGTGTTTGAGCTTTTGTTTGTGTGTGTGTGTTTGTTTTTGTGTGTGTGTGTTTTTGTGTGTGTTTATGTTTTTTCTTTTTGTGTGTGTGTGTGTTTGAGCTTTTGTTTTTGTGTGTGTGTGTTTTTGTTTTTGTGTGTGTTTTTGTTTTTCTGTGTGTGTGTTTTTTGTTTCTGTGTGTGTTTTTGTTTTTGTGTGTGTGTGTTTGTTTTTGTGCGTGTGTTTGTTTTTGTGTGTGTTTTTGTTTTGTGTGTGTGTTTGTTTTTGTGTGTGTGTTTTTGTGTGTGTTTGTGTTTTTTCATTTTGTGTGTGTATTTGTTTTTGTGTGTGTGTTTGTTTTTCTGTGTGTGTGTTTTTGTTTTTGTGTGTGTTTTTGTTTTTGTGTGTGTGTTTGAGCTTTTGTTTTTGTGTGTGTTTTTGTTTTTCTGTGCTGTGTGTGTTTTTGTTTTTGTGTGTGTTTTTGTTTTTCTGTGTGTGTGTTTTTTGTTTTTGTGTGTCTTTTTGTTTTTGTGTGTGTTTTTGTTTTTGTGCGTATGTTTTTGTTTTTGTGTGTGTTTATGTTTTTGTGGGTGTGTGTGCTTTTGTGGGTGTGTGTGTTTTTGTTTTTGTGTGTGTTTTTGTTTTTCTGTGTGTGTGTGTGTTTTGTTTTTGTGTGTGTGTGTTTTTGTGTGTGTGTGGGTTTTTGTTTTTGTGTGTGTTTTTGTTTTTCTGTGTGTGTGTTTTTTGTTTCTATGTGTGTTTTTGTTTTTGTGTGTGTTTTTGTTTTGTGTTTGTGTTTGTTTTTGTGTGTGTGTTTTTGTGTGTGTTTGTGTTTTTTCATTTTGTGTATGTATGTGTTTTTGTGTGTGTGTTTGTTTTTCTGTGTGTGTGTTTTTGTTTTTGTGTGTTTTTGTTTTTGTGTGTGTGTTTTTTGTTTTTGTGTGTGTATTTGTTTTTGTGTGTGTGTGTTTTTGTGTGTGTTTGTGTTTTTTCTTTTTGTGTGTGTGTGATTGAGCTTTTGTTTTTGTGTGTGTTTTTGTTTTTCTGGGTGTGTGTTTTTTTGTGTATGTTTTTGTATTTCTGTGTGTGTTTTTTGTTTTTGTGTGTGTTTTTGTTTTTGTGTGTGTGTGTTTGTTTTTGTGTGTGTGTGGTTTTGTTTTTGTGTGTGTGTTTGTGTTTTGTTTTTGTATGTGTTTTTGTTTTTGTGTGTGTGTTTGTGTTTTGTTTTTGTGTGTTTTTGTGTGTGTGTTTATGTTTTTGTGGGTGTGTGTTTGTTTTTGTGTGTCTTTGTTTTTGTTGTTCTGTGTGTTTTAGTTTTTGTGTGTGTGGTTTTGTTTTTGCGTGTGTTTTTGTTTTTGTTTTTGTGTGTGTTTTTGTTTTTGTGTGTGTTTGTTTTTGTGTGTGTGTGTTTGTTTTTGTGTGTGTTTTTGTTTTTCTGTGCGTGTGTGTTTTTTGTTTTTGTGTGTGTACTTTTTGTGTGTGTGTGTGTTTTTTGTTTTTGTGTGTGTATTTGTTTTTGTGTGTGTGTTTGTTTTTGTGTGTGTTTTTGTTTTTGTGTTTGTTTGTTTGAGCTTTTGTTTTTGTGTGTGTTTTTGTTTTTCTGTGCGTGTGTTTTTGTTTTTCTTTGTGTATTTGTTTTTGTGTGTGTGTTTGTTTTTGTGTGTGTTTTTGTTTTTGTGTTTGTTTGTTTGAGCTTTTGTTTTTGTGTGTGTTTTTGTTTTTGTGCGTGTTTTTGTTTATCTGTGTGTGTGTGTTTTTGTTTTTGTGTGTGTTTTTGTTTTTGTGTGTGTGTTTGTGTTTTTGTTTTTGTGTGTTTATTTGTTTTTGTGTGTGTTTTTGTTTTTGTGTGTGTGTTTGTGTTTTTGTTTTTGTGTGTGTTTTTGTTTTTGTGTGTTTGTTTGTTTTTGTGTTTGTTTTTGTTTTTTTGTGTGTGTGTGTGTTTGAGCTTTTGTTTTTGTGTGTGTTTTTGATTTTCTGTGCGTGTGTGTTTTTGTTTTTGTGTGTGTTTTTGTTTTTGTGTGTGTTTTTGTTTTTGTGTGTGTGTGTTTTTGTGTGTGTTTGTGTTTTTTCTTTTTGTGTGTGCGTGTTTGAGCTTTTGTTTTTGTGTGTGTTTTTGTTTTTCTGTGTGTGTGTATTTCTTTTTGTGTGTGTTTTTGTTTTTCTGTGTGTGTGTTTTTTGTTTTTGTGTGTGTTTTTCTTTTTGTGCGTTTGTTTTTGTTTTTGTGTGTGTTTTAGTTTTTGTGTGTGTGTGTTTGTTTTTGTGCGTGTGTTTGTTTTTGTGTGTGTTTTTGTTTTGTGTGTGTGTTTGTTTTTGTGTGTGTGTTTTTGTGTGTGAGTGTTTGTTTTTGTGCGTGTGTTTGTTTTTGTGTGTGTTTTTGTTTTGTGTGTGTGTTTGTTTTTGTGTGTGTGTTTTTGTGTGTGTTTGTGTTTTTTCATTTTGTGTGTGTATTTGTTTTTGTGTGTGTGTTTGTTTTTCTGTGCGTGTGTGATTTTGTTTTTGTGTGTGTTTTTGTTTTTCTGTGTGTGTGGTTTTGTGTGTGTGTGTGTTTTTTGTTTTTTGCGTGTGTTTTTGTTTTTGTTTATTTTTGTGTTTTTGTTTTTGTGTGTGTTTTTGTTTTTGAGTGTGTGTGGGGGGTTTTGTTTTTGTGTGTGTGTTTTTGTTTTTGTGTGTGTTTTAGTTTTTGTGTGTTTTTTTGTTTTCGTGTGTGTTTTCGTTTTTCTGTGTGTGTGTTTTTGTTTTTGTGTGTGTTTTTGTTTTTGTGTGTGTGTTTGTGTTTTTGTTTTTGTGTGTGTTTTTGTGTTTGTTTTTGTTTTTTTGTGTGTGTGTGTTTTTGTTTTTGTGTGTCTTTTTGTTTATGTGTGTGTTTTTGTTTTTGTGCGTATGTTTTTGTTTTTGTGTGTGTTTATGTTTTTGTGGGTGTGTGTGCTTTTGTGGGTGTGTGTGTTTTTGTTTTTGTGTGTGTTTTTGTTTTTCTGTGTGTGTGTGTTTTTTGTTTTTGTGTGTGTGTGTTTTTGTGTGTGTGTGTGTTTTTTGTTTTTTGCGTGTGTTTTTGTTTTTGTTTTTGTTTGTGTTTTTGTTTTTCTGTGTGTCTGTTTGTTTTTGTGTGTTTGTTTTTGTTTTTGTGTGTGTTTTTTGTTTTTGTGTGTGTATTTGTTTTTGTGTGTGTTTTTGTGTGTGTTTGTTTTTGTGTGTGTGTTTGTTTTTGTGTGTGTGTGTTTTTGTTTTTGTGTGTGTTTTTGATTTTGTGTGTGTGTTTGTTTTTGTGTTTGTTTTTGTTTTTGTGTGTGTGTGTGTTTGAGCTTTTGTTTTTGTGTGTGTGTTTGTTTTTGTGTGTGTGTGTTTTTGTGTGTGTTTGTGTTTTTTCTTTTTGTGTGTGTGTGTGTTTGAGCTTTTGTTTTTGTGTGTGTGTGTTTTTGTTTTTGTGTGTGTTTTTGTTTTTCTGTGTGTGTGTTTTTTGTTTCTGTGTGTGTTTTTGTTTTTGTGTGTGTGTTTGTTTTTGTGCGTGTGTTTGTTTTTGTGTGTGTTTTTGTTTTGTGTGTGTGTTTGTTTTTGTGTGTGTGTTTTTGTGTGTGTTTGTGTTTTTTCATTTTGTGTGTGTATTTGTTTTTGTGTGTGTGTTTGTTTTTCTGTGTGTGTGTTTTTGTTTTTGTGTGTGTTTTTGTTTTTGTGTGTGTGTTTGAGCTTTTGTTTTTGTGTGTGTTTTTGTTTTTCTGTGCGTGTGTGTTTTTGTTTTTGTGTGTGTTTTTGTTTTTCTGTGTGTGTGTTTTTTGTTTTTGTGTGTCTTTTTGTTTTTGTGTGTGTTTTTGTTTTTGTGTGTGTGTGTTTTTGTTTTTGTGTGTGTTTTTGTTTTTCTGTGTGTGTGTTTTTTGTTTCTGTGTGTGTTTTTGTTTTTGTGTGTGTGTGTTTGTTTTTGTGCGTGTGTTTGTTTTTGTGTGTGTTTTTGTTTTGTGTGTGTGTTTGTTTTTGTGTGTGTGTTTTTGTGTGTGTTTGTGTTTTTTCATTTTGTGTGTGTATTTGTTTTTGTGTGTGTGTTTGTTTTTCTGTGTGTGTGTTTTTGTTTTTGTGTGTGTTTTTGTTTTTGTGTGTGTGTTTGAGCTTTTGTTTTTGTGTGTGTTTTTGTTTTTCTGTGCGTGTGTGTTTTTGTTTTTGTGTGTGTTTTTGTTTTTCTGTGTGTGTGTTTTTTGTTTTTGTGTGTCTTTTTGTTTTTGTGTGTGTTTTTGTTTTTGTGCGTATGTTTTTGTTTTTGTGTGTGTTTATGTTTTTGTGGGTGTGTGTGCTTTTGTGGGTGTGTGTGTTTTTGTTTTTGTGTGTGTTTTTGTTTTTCTGTGTGTGTGTGTGTTTTGTTTTTGTGTGTGTGTGTTTTTGTGTGTGTGTGGGTTTTTGTTTTTGTGTGTGTTTTTGTTTTTCTGTGTGTGTGTTTTTTGTTTCTGTGTGTGTTTTTGTTTTTGTGTGTGTTTTTGTTTTGTGTGTGTGTTTGTTTTTGTGTGTGTGTTTTTGTGTGTGTTTGTGTTTTTTCATTTTGTGTGTATATTTGTTTTTGTGTGTGTGTTTGTTTTTCTGTGTGTGTGTTTTTGTTTTTGTGTGTTTTTGTTTTTGTGTGTGTGTTTTTTGTTTTTGTGTGTGTATTTGTTTTTGTGTGTGTGAGTTTTTGTGTGTGTTTGTGTTTTTTCTTTTTGTGTGTGTGTGATTGAGCTTTTGTTTTTGTGTGTGCTTTTGTTTTTCTGGGTGTGTGTTTTTTTGTGTATGTTTTTGTATTTCTGTGTGTGTGTGTTTTTTGTTTTTGTGTGTGTTTTTGTTTTTGTGTGTGTGTGTTTGTTTTTGTGTGTGTGTGGTTTTGTTTTTGTGTGTGTGTTTGTGTTTTGTTTTTGTATGTGTTTTTGTTTTTGTGTGTGTGTTTGTGTTTTGTTTTTGTGTGTTTTTGTGTGTGTGTTTATGTTTTTGTGGGTGTGTGTTTGTTTTTGTGTGTCTTTGTTTTTGTTGTTCTGTGTGTTTTAGTTTTTGTGTGTGTGGTTTTGTTTTTGCGTGTGTTTTTGTTTTTGTTTTTGTGTGTGTGTTTGTTTTTGTGTGTGTTTGTTTTTGTGTGTGTGTGTGTTTGTTTTTGTGTGTGTTTTTGTTTTTCTGTGCGTGTGTGTTTTTTGTTTTTGTGTGTGTGTCTTTTTGTGTGTGTGTGTGTTTTTTGTTTTTGTGTGTGTATTTGTTTTTGTGTGTGTGTTTGTTTTTGTGTGTGTTTTTGTTTTTGTGTTTGTTTGTTTGAGCTTTTGTTTTTGTGTGTGTTTTTGTTTTTCTGTGCGTGTGTTTTTGTTTTTCTTTGTGTATTTGTTTTTGTGTGTGTGTTTGTTTTTGTGTGTGTTTTTGTTTTTGTGCGTGTTTTTGTTTTTCTGTGTGTGTGTGTTTTTGTTTTTGTGTGTGTTTTTGTTTTTGTGTGTGTGTTTGTGTTTTTGTTTTTGTGTGTGTATTTGTTTTTGTGTGTGTTTTTGTTTTTGTGTGTGTGTTTTTGTTTTTGTGTGTGTTTTTGTTTTTGTGTGTTTGTTTGTTTTTGTGTTTGTTTTTGTTTTTTTGTGTGTGTGTGTGTTTGAGCTTTTGTTTTTGTGTGTGTTTTTGATTTTCTGTGCGTGTGTGTTTTTGTTTTTGTGTGTGTTTTTGTTTTTGTGTGTGTTTTTGTTTTTGTGTGTGTGTGTTTTTGTGTGTGTTTGTGTTTTTTCTTTTTGTGTGTGCGTGTTTGAGCTTTTGTTTTTGTGTGTGTTTTTGTTTTTCTGTGTGTGTGTATTTCTTTTTGTGTGTGTTTTTGTTTTTCTGTGTGTGTGTTTTTTGTTTTTGTGTGTGTTTTTCTTTTTGTGCGTTTGTTTTTGTTTTTGTGTGTGTTTTAGTTTTTGTGTGTGTGTGTTTGTTTTTGTGCGTGTGTTTGTTTTTGTGTGTGTTTTTGTTTTGTGTGTGTGTTTGTTTTTGTGTGTGTGTTTTTGTGTGTGAGTGTTTGTTTTTGTGCGTGTGTTTGTTTTTGTGTGTGTTTTTGTTTTGTGTGTGTGTTTGTTTTTGTGTGTGTGTTTTTGTGTGTGTTTGTGTTTTTTCATTTTGTGTGTGTATTTGTTTTTGTGTGTGTGTTTGTTTTTCTGTGCGTGTGTGTTTTTGTTTTTGTGTGTGTTTTTGTATTTCTGTGTGTGTGGTTTTGTGTGTGTGTGTGTTTTTTGTTTTTTGCGTGTGTTTTTGTTTTTGTTTATTTTTGTGTTTTTGTTTTTGTGTGTGTTTTTGTTTTTGAGTGTGTGTGGGGGGTTTTGTTTTTGTGTGTGTGTTTTTGTTTTTGTGTGTGTTTTAGTTTTTGTGTGTTTTTCTGTTTTCGTGTGTGTTTTCGTTTTTCTGTGTGTGTGTTTTTGTTTTTGTGTGTGTTTTTGTTTTTGTGTGTGTGTTTGTGTTTTTGTTTTTGTGTGTGTTTTTGTGTTTGTTTTTGTTTTTTGTGTGTGTGTGTTTTTGTTTTTGTGTGTGTTTTTGTTTTTCTGTGTGTGTGTGTTTTGTTTTTGTGTATGTCTGTTTGTTTTTGTGTGTGTTTTTGTGCGTGTTTTTGTTTTTCTGTGTGTGTGTGTTTTTGTTTTTGTGTGTGTGTCTTTTTGTGTGTGTGTGTTTTTTGTTTTTGTGTGTGTTTTAGTTTTTGTGTGTGTGTTTGTGTTTTTGTTTTTGTGTGTGTTTTTGTGTTTGTTTTTGTTTTTTTGTGTGTTTGAGCTTTTGTTTTTGTGTGTGTTTTTGTTTTTCTGTGCGTGTGTGTTTTGTTTTTGTGTGTGTTTTTGTTTTTGTGTGTGTGTGTTTTTGTGTGTGTTTGTGTTTTTTCTTTTTGTGTGTGTGTGTGTTTGAGCTTTTGTTTTTGTGTGTGTTTTTGTTTTTCTGTGTGTGTGTTTTTGTTTTTGTGTGTGTGTTTGAGCTTTTGTTTTTGTGTGTGTTTTTTGTTTTTTGCGTGTGTTTTTGTTTTGTGTGTGTGTTTGTTTTTGTGTGTGTGTGTTTTTTGTTTCTGTGTGTGTTTTTGTTTTTGTGTGTGTGTGTTTGTTTTTGTGTGTGTGTTTGTTTTTGTCTGTGTGTTTTTGTGTGTGTTTGTGTTTTTTCATTTTGTGTGTGTATTTGTTTTTTTGTGTGTGTGTGTTTTTGTTTTTGTGTGTCTTTTTGTTTATGTGTGTGTTTTTGTTTTTGTGCGTATGTTTTTGTTTTTGTGTGTGTTTATGTTTTTGTGGGTGTGTGTGCTTTTGTGGGTGTGTGTGTTTTTGTTTTTGTGTGTGTTTTTGTTTTTCTGTGTGTGTGTGTTTTTTGTTTTTGTGTGTGTGTGTTTTTGTGTGTGTGTGTGTTTTTTGTTTTTTGCGTGTGTTTTTGTTTTTGTTTTTGTTTGTGTTTTTGTTTTTCTGTGTGTCTGTTTGTTTTTGTGTGTTTGTTTTTGTTTTTGTGTGTGTTTTTTGTTTTTGGGTGTGTATTTGTTTTTGTGTGTGTTTTTGTGTGTGTTTGTTTTTGTGTGTGTGTTTGTTTTTGTGTGTGTGTGTTTTTGTTTTTGTGTGTGTTTTTGATTTTGTGTGTGTGTTTGTTTTTGTGTTTGTTTTTGTTTTTGTGTGTGTGTGTGTTTGAGCTTTTGTTTTTGTGTGTGTGTTTGTTTTTGTGTGTGTGTGTTTTTATGTGTGTTTGTGTTTTTTCTTTTTGTGTGTGTGTGTGTTTGAGCTTTTGTTTTTGTGTGTGTGTGTTTTTGTTTTTGTGTGTGTTTTT
Organism: Scyliorhinus torazame; assembly: GCF_047496885.1. NCBI lineage: Eukaryota > Metazoa > Chordata > Chondrichthyes > Carcharhiniformes > Scyliorhinidae > Scyliorhinus > Scyliorhinus torazame. Next base: position 257,636 of record NW_027307790.1, read on the forward strand.
GTTTTTCTGTGTGTGTGTTTTTTGTTTCTGTGTGTGTTTTTGTTTTTGTGTGTGTGTTTGTTTTTGTGCGTGTGTTTGTTTTTGTGTGTGTTTTTGTTTTGTGTGTGTGTTTGTTTTTGTGTGTGTGTTTTTGTGTGTGTTTGTGTTTTTTCATTTTGTGTGTGTATTTGTTTTTGTGTGTGTGTTTGTTTTTCTGTGTGTGTGTTTTTGTTTTTGTGTGTGTTTTTGTTTTTGTGTGTGTGTTTGAGCTTTTGTTTTTGTGTGTGTTTTTGTTTTTCTGTGCGTGTGTGTTTTTGTTTTTGTGTGTGTTTTTGTTTTTCTGTGTGTGTGTTTTTTGTTTTTGTGTGTCTTTTTGTTTTTGTGTGTGTTTTTGTTTTTGTGTGTGTGTGTTTTTGTTTTTGTGTGTGTTTTTGTTTTTCTGTGTGTGTGTTTTTTGTTTCTGTGTGTGTTTTTGTTTTTGTGTGTGTGTGTTTGTTTTTGTGCGTGTGTTTGTTTTTGTGTGTGTTTTTGTTTTGTGTGTGTGTTTGTTTTTGTGTGTGTGTTTTTGTGTGTGTTTGTGTTTTTTCATTTTGTGTGTGTATTTGTTTTTGTGTGTGTGTTTGTTTTTCTGTGTGTGTGTTTTTGTTTTTGTGTGTGTTTTTGTTTTTGTGTGTGTGTTTGAGCTTTTGTTTTTGTGTGTGTTTTTGTTTTTCTGTGCGTGTGTGTTTTTGTTTTTGTGTGTGTTTTTGTTTTTCTGTGTGTGTGTTTTTTGTTTTTGTGTGTCTTTTTGTTTTTGTGTGTGTTTTTGTTTTTGTGCGTATGTTTTTGTTTTTGTGTGTGTTTATGTTTTTGTGGGTGTGTGTGCTTTTGTGGGTGTGTGTGTTTTTGTTTTTGTGTGTGTTTTTGTTTTTCTGTGTGTGTGTGTTTTGTTTTTGTGTGTGTGTGTTTTTGTGTGTGTGTGGGTTTTTGTTTTTGTGTGTGTTTTTGTTTTTCTGTGTGTGTGTTTTTTGTTTCTGTGTGTGTTTTTGTTTTTGTGTGTGTTTTTGTTTTGTGTGTGTGTTTGTTTTTGTGTGTGTGTTTTTGTGTGTGTTTGTGTTTTTTCATTTTGTGTGTATATTTGTTTTTGTGTGTGTGTTTGTTTTTCTGTGTGTGTGTTTTTGTTTTTGTGTGTTTTTGTTTTTGTGTGTGTGTTTTTTGTTTTTGTGTGTGTATTTGTTTTTGTGTGTGTGAGTTTTTGTGTGTGTTTGTGTTTTTTCTTTTTGTGTGTGTGTGATTGAGCTTTTGTTTTTGTGTGTGTTTTTGTTTTTCTGGGTGTGTGTTTTTTTGTGTATGTTTTTGTATTTCTGTGTGTGTGTGTTTTTTGTTTTTGTGTGTGTTTTTGTTTTTGTGTGTGTGTGTTTGTTTTTGTGTGTGTGTGGTTTTGTTTTTGTGTGTGTGTTTGTGTTTTGTTTTTGTATGTGTTTTTGTTTTTGTGTGTGTGTTTGTGTTTTGTTTTTGTGTGTTTTTGTGTGTGTGTTTATGTTTTTGTGGGTGTGTGTTTGTTTTTGTGTGTCTTTGTTTTTGTTGTTCTGTGTGTTTTAGTTTTTGTGTGTGTGGTTTTGTTTTTGCGTGTGTTTTTGTTTTTGTTTTTGTGTGTGTGTTTGTTTTTGTGTGTGTTTGTTTTTGTGTGTGTGTGTTTGTTTTTGTGTGTGTTTTTGTTTTTCTGTGCGTGTGTGTTTTTTGTTTTTGTGTGTGTGTCTTTTTGTGTGTGTGTGTGTTTTTTGTTTTTGTGTGTGTATTTGTTTTTGTGTGTGTGTTTGTTTTTGTGTGTGTTTTTGTTTTTGTGTTTGTTTGTTTGAGCTTTTGTTTTTGTGTGTGTTTTTGTTTTTCTGTGCGTGTGTTTTTGTTTTTCTTTGTGTATTTGTTTTTGTGTGTGTGTTTGTTTTTGTGTGTGTTTTTGTTTTTGTGTTTGTTTGTTTGAGCTTTTGTTTTTGTGTGTGTTTTTGTTTTTGTGCGTGTTTTTGTTTTTCTGTGTGTGTGTGTTTTTGTTTTTGTGTGTGTTTTTGTTTTTGTGTGTGTGTTTGTGTTTTTGTTTTTGTGTGTGTATTTGTTTTTGTGTGTGTTTTTGTTTTTGTGTGTGTGTTTTTGTTTTTGTGTGTGTTTTTGTTTTTGTGGGTGTGTGTGCTTTTGTGGGTGTGTGTGTTTTTGTTTTTGTGCGTGTTTTTGTTTTTCTGTGTGTGTGTGTTTTTGTTTTTGTGTGTGTTTTTGTTTTTGTGTGTGTGTTTGTGTTTTTGTTTTTGTGTGTGTATTTGTTTTTGTGTGTGTTTTTGTTTTTGTGTGTGTGTTTGTGTTTTTGTTTTTGTGTGTGTTTTTGTTTTTGTGTGTTTGTTTGTTTTTGTGTTTGTTTTTGTTTTTTTGTGTGTGTGTGTGTTTGAGCTTTTGTTTTTGTGTGTGTTTTTGATTTTCTGTGCGTGTGTGTTTTTGTTTTTGTGTGTGTTTTTGTTTTTGTGTGTGTTTTTGTTTTTGTGTGTGTGTGTTTTTGTGTGTGTTTGTGTTTTTTCTTTTTGTGTGTGCGTGTTTGAGCTTTTGTTTTTGTGTGTGTTTTTGTTTTTCTGTGTGTGTGTATTTCTTTTTGTGTGTGTTTTTGTTTTTCTGTGTGTGTGTTTTTTGTTTTTGTGTGTGTTTTTCTTTTTGTGCGTTTGTTTTTGTTTTTGTGTGTGTTTTAGTTTTTGTGTGTGTGTGTTTATTTTTGTGCGTGTGTTTGTTTTTGTGTGTGTTTTTGTTTTGTGTGTGTGTTTGTTTTTGTGTGTGTGTTTTTGTGTGTGAGTGTTTGTTTTTGTGCGTGTGTTTGTTTTTGTGTGTGTTTTTGTTTTGTGTGTGTGTTTGTTTTTGTGTGTGTGTTTTTGTGTGTGTTTGTGTTTTTTCATTTTGTGTGTGTATTTGTTTTTGTGTGTGTGTTTGTTTTTCTGTGCGTGTGTGTTTTTGTTTTTGTGTGTGTTTTTGTTTTTCTGTGTGTGTGGTTTTGTGTGTGTGTGTGTTTTTTGTTTTTTGCGTGTGTTTTTGTTTTTGTTTATTTTCGTGTTTTTGTTTTTGTGTGTGTTTTTGTTTTTGAGTGTGTGTGGGGGGTTTTGTTTTTGTGTGTGTGTTTTTGTTTTTGTGTGTGTTTTAGTTTTTGTGTGTTTTTTTGTTTTCGTGTGTGTTTTCGTTTTTCTGTGTGTGTGTTTTTGTTTTTGTGTGTGTTTTTGTTTTTGTGTGTGTGTTTGTGTTTTTGTTTTTGTGTGTGTTTTTGTGTTTGTTTTTGTTTTTTGTGTGTGTGTGTTTTTGTTTTTGTGTGTGTTTTTGTTTTTCTGTGTGTGTGTGTTTTGTTTTTGTGTATGTCTGTTTGTTTTTGTGTGTGTTTTTGTGCGTGTTTTTGTTTTTCTGTGTGTGTGTGTTTTTGTTTTTGTGTGTGTGTCTTTTTGTGTGTGTGTGTTTTTTGTTTTTGTGTGTGTTTTAGTTTTTGTGTGTGTGTTTGTGTTTTTGTTTTTGTGTGTGTTTTTGTGTTTGTTTTTGTTTTTTTGTGTGTTTGAGCTTTTGTTTTTGTGTGTGTTTTTGTTTTTCTGTGCGTGTGTGTTTTGTTTTTGTGTGTGTTTTTGTTTTTGTGTGTGTGTGTTTTTGTGTGTGTTTGTGTTTTTTCTTTTTGTGTGTGTGTGTGTTTGAGCTTTTGTTTTTGTGTGTGTTTTTGTTTTTCTGTGTGTGTGTTTTTGTTTTTGTGTGTGTGTTTGAGCTTTTGTTTTTGTGTGTGTTTTTTGTTTTTTGCGTGTGTTTTTGTTTTGTGTGTGTGTTTGTTTTTGTGTGTGTGTGTTTTTTGTTTCTGTGTGTGTTTTTGTTTTTGTGTGTGTGTGTTTGTTTTTGTGTGTGTGTTTGTTTTTGTGTGTGTGTTTTTGTGTGTGTTTGTGTTTTTTCATTTTGTGTGTGTATTTGTTTTTGTGTGTGTGTTTGTTTTTCTGTGTGTGTGTTTTTGTTTTTGTGTGTTTTTGTTTTTGTGTGTGTGTTTTTTGTTTTTGTGTGTGTTTTTGTTTTTGTGTGTGTGTTTGAGCTTTTGTTTTTGTGTGTGTTTTTGTTTTTCTGTGTGTGTGTTTTTTGTTTTTGTGTGTCTTTTTGTTTTTGTGTGTGTTTTTGTTTTGTGTGTGTTTATGTTTTTGTGGGTGTGTGTGCTTTTGTGGGTGTGTTTTTGTTTTTGTGTGTGTTTTTGTTTTTCTGTGTGTGTGTGTATTTTTGTTTTTGTGTGTGTGTGTTTTTGTGTGTGTGTGTTTTTTGTTTTTTGCGTGTGTTTTTGTTTTTGTTTTTGTTTGTGTGTTTGTTTTTGTGTGTGTGTGTTTTTGTTTTTGTGCGTGTTTTTGTTTTTCTGTGTGTGTGTTTGTTTTTGTTTGTGTTTTTGTTTTTGTGTGTGCGTGTTTGTTTGTTTTTGTGTGTGTTTTTGTTTTTCTGTGTGTGTGTGTTTTGTTTTTGTGTATGTCTGTTTGTTTTTGTGTGTGTTTTTGTTTTTGTGCGTGTTTTTGTTTTTCTGTGTGTGTGTGTGTTTTTTTTGTGTGTGTCTTTTTGTGTGTGTTTGTGTTTTTGTTTTTGTGTGTGTTTTTGTTTTTGTGTGTGTGTTTGTTTTTGTTTTTGTGTGTGTTTTTGTTTTTCTGTGCGTGTGTGTTTTTATTTTTGTGTGTGTTTTTGTTTTTGTGTGTGTTTGTTTTTGTGTGTATGTGTTTTTGTGTTTTTTCTTTGTGTGTGTGTGTGTGTTTGAGCTTTTGTTTTTGTGTGTGTTTTTGTTTTTCTGTGCGTGTGTGTTTTTGTTTTTGTGTGTGTTTTTGTTTTTCTGTGTGTGTGTTTTTTGTTTTTGTGTGTGTTTTTGTTTTTGTGTATTTGTTTTTGTTTTTGTGTGTGTTTATGTTTTTGTGGGTGTGTGTTTTTTTGTGTATGTTTTTGTATTTCTGTGTGTGTGTGTTTTTTGTTTTTGTGTGTGTTTTTGTTTTTGTGTGTGTGTGTTTGTTTTTGTGTGTGTGTGGTTTTGTTTTTGTGTGTGTGTTTGTGGGTGTGTGTTTGTTTTTGTGTGTGTTTGTTTTTGTTGTTGTGTGTGTTTTAGTTTTTGTGTGTGTGGTTTTGTTTTTGCGTGTGTTTTTGTTTTTGTGTGTGTTTTTGTTTTTGTGCGTGTGTGTTTTTTGTTTTTGTGTGTGTGTCTTTTTGTGTGTGTGTGTGTTTTTTGTTTTTGTGTGTGTATTTGTTTTTGTGTGTGTGTTTGTTTTTGTGTGTGTTTTTGTTTTTGTGTTTGTTTGTTTGAGCTTTTGTTTTTGTGTGTGTTTTTGTTTTTCTGTGCGTGTGTTTTTGTTTTTGTTTGTGTTTTTGTTTTTCTGTGTGTGTGTTTTTTGTTTTTGTGTGTGTGTTTTTGTTTTTGTGTGTGTTTTAGTTTTTGTGTGTTTTTTTGTTTTCGTGTGTGTTTTCGTTTTTGTGTTTGTTTTTGTTTTTTTGTGTGTGTGTGTGTTTGAGCTTTTGTTTTTGTGTGTGTTTTTGTTTTTCTGTGCGTGTGTGTTTTTGTTTTTGTGTGTGTTTTTGTTTTTGTGTGTGTGTGTTTGTTTTTGCGTGTGTGTCTTTTTGTGTGTGTGTGTGTGTTTTTTGTTTTTGTGTGTGTGTGTTTTTGTGTGTGTTTGTGTTTTTTCTTTTTGTGTGTGTGTGTGTTTGAGCTTTTGATTTTTTGTGTGTGTGTTTTTGTTTTTGTGTGTGTTTTTGTTTTTCTGTGTGTGTATTTTTTGTTTCTGTGTGTGTTTTTGTTTTTGTGTGTGTGTGTTTGTTTTTGTGCGTGTGTTTATTTTTGTGTGTGTTTTTGTTTTGTGTGTGTGTTTGTTTTTGTGTGTGTGTTTTTGTGTGTGTTTGTGTTTTTTCATTTTGTGTGTGTATTTGTTTTTGTGTGTGTGTTTGTTTTTCTGTGTGTGTGTTTTTGTTTTTGTGTGTGTTTTTGTTTTTGTGTGTGTGTTTGAGCTTTTGTTTTTGTGTGTGTTTTTGTTTTTCTGTGCGTGTGTGTTTTTGTTTTTGTGTGTGTTTTTGTTTTTCTGTGTGTGTGTTTTTTGTTTTTGTGTGTCTTTTTGTTTTTGTGTGTGTTTTTGTTTTTGTGCGTATGTTTTTGTTTTTGTGTGTGTTTATGTTTTTGTGGGTGTGTGTGCTTTTGTGGGTGTGTGTGTTTTTGTTTTTGTGTGTGTTTTTGTTTTTCTGTGTGTGTGTGTGTTTTGTTTTTGTGTGTGTGTGTTTTTGTGTGTGTGTGGGTTTTTGTTTTTGTGTGTGTTTTTGTTTTTCTGTGTGTGTGTTTTTTGTTTCTGTCTGTGTTTTTGTTTTTGTGTGTGTTTTTGTTTTGTGTGTGTGTTTGTTTTTCTGTGTGTGTGTTTTTGTTTTTGTGTGTTTTTGTTTTTGTGTGTGTGTTTTTTGTTTTTGTGTGTGTATTTGTTTTTGTGTGTGTTTTTGTTTTTGTGTGTGTGTTTGAGCTTTTGTTTTTGTGTGTGTTTTTGTTTTTCTGTGCGCGTGTGTTTTTGTTTTTGTGTGTGTTTTTGTTTTTCTGTGTGTGTGTTTTTTGTTTTTGTGTGTCTTTTTGTTTATGTGTGTGTGTCTGTTTTGTTTTTGTGTGTGTGTGTTTTTGTGTGTGTGTGGGTTTTTGTTTTTGTGTGTGTTTATGTTTTTGTGGGTGTGTGTGCTTTTGTGGGTGTGTGTGTTTTTGTTTTTGTGTGTGTTTTTGTTTTTCTGTGTGTGTGTGTTTTTTGTTTTTGTGTGTGTGTGTTTTTGTGTGTGTGTGTGTTTTTTGTTTTTTGCGTGTGTTTTTGTTTTTGTTTTTGTTTGTGTTTTTGTTTTTCTGTGTGTCTGTTTGTTTTTGTGTGTTTGTTTTTGTTTTTGTGTGAGTTTTTTGTTTTTGTGTGTGTATTTGTTTTTGTGTGTGTTTTTGTGTGTGTTTGTTTTTGTGTGTGTGTTTGTTTTTGTGTGTGTGTGTTTTTGTTTTTGTGTGTGTTTTTGTTTTTGTGTGTGTGTTTGTTTTTGTGTTTGTTTTTGTTTTTGTGTGTGTGTGTGTTTGAGCTTTTGTTTTTGTGTGTGTGTTTGTTTTTGTGTGTGTGTGTTTTTGTGTGTGTTTGTGTTTTTTCTTTTTGTGTGTGTGTGTGTTTGAGCTTTTGTTTTTGTGTGTGTGTGTTTTTGTTTTTGTGTGTGTTTTTGTTTTTCTGTGTGTGTGTTTTTTGTTTCTGTGTGTGTTTTTGTTTTTGTGTGTGTGTTTGTTTTTGTGCGTGTGTTTGTTTTTGTGTGTGTTTTTGTTTTGTGTGTGTGTTTGTTTTTGTGTGTGTGTTTTTGTGTGCGTTTGTGTTTTTTCATTTTGTGTGTGTATTTGTTTTTGTGTGTGTGTTTGTTTTTCTGTGTGTGTGTTTTTGTTTTTGTGTGTGTTTTTGTTTTTGTGTGTGTGTTTGAGCTTTTGTTTTTGTGTGTGTTTTTGTTTTTCTGTGCGTGTGTGTTTTTGTTTTTGTGTGTGTTTTTGTGTTTCTGTGTGTGTGTTTTTTGTTTTTGTGTGTCTTTTTGTTTTTGTGTGTGTTTTTGTTTTTGTGCGTATGTTTTTGTTTTTGTGTGTGTTTATGTTTTTGTGTGTGTGTGTGCTTTTGTGGGTGTGTGTGTTTTTGTTTTTGTGTGTGTTTTTGTTTTTCTGTGTGTGTGTGTGTTTTGTTTTTGTGTGTGTGTGTTTTTGTGTGTGTGTGGGTTTTTGTTTTTGTGTGTGTTTTTGTTTTTCTGTGTGTGTGTTTTTTGTTTCTGTGTGTGTTTTTGTTTTTGTGTGTGTTTTTGTTTTGTGTGTGTGTTTGTTTTTGTGTGTGTGTTTTTGTGTGTGTTTGTGTTTTTTCATTTTGTGTGTGTATTTGTTTTTGTGTGTGTGTTTGTTTTTCTGTGTGTGTGTTTTTGTTTTTGTGTGTTTTTGTTTTTGTGCGTGTGTTTTTTGTTTTTGTGTGTGTATTTGTTTTTGTGTGTGTGTGTTTTTGTGTGTGTTTGTGTTTTTTCTTTTTGTGTGTGTGTGATTGAGCTTTTGTTTTTGTGTGTTTTTGTGTGTGTGTTTATGTTTTTGTGGGTGTGTGTTTGTTTTTGTGTGTCTTTGTTTTTGTTGTTCTGTGTGTTTTAGTTTTTGTGTGTGTGGTTTTGTTTTTGCGTGTGTTTTTGTTTTTGTTTTTGTGTGTGTTTTTGTTTTTGTGTGTGTTTGTTTTTGTGTGTGTGTGTTTGTTTTTGTGTGTGTTTTTGTTTTTCTGTGCGTGTGTGTTTTTTGTTTTTGTGTGTGTGTCTTTTTGTGTGTGTGTGTGTTTTTTGTTTTTGTGTGTGTATTTGTTTTTGTGTGTGTGTTTGTTTTTGTGTGTGTTTTTGTTTTTGTGTTTGTTTGTTTGAGCTTTTGTTTTTGTGTGTGTTTTTGTTTTTCTGTGCGTGTGTTTTTGTTTTTCTTTGTGTATTTGTTTTTGTGTGTGTGTTTGTTTTTGTGTGTGTTTTTGTTTTTGTGTTTGTTTGTTTGAGCTTTTGTTTTTGTGTGTTTTTGTTTTTGTGCGTGTTTTTGTTTTTCTGTGTGTGTGTGTTTTTGTTTTTGTGTGTGTTTTTGTTTTTGTGTGTGTGTTTGTGTTTTTGTATTTGTGTGTGTATTTGTTTTTGTGTGTGTTTTTGTTTTTGTGTGTGTGTTTGTGTTTTTGTTTTTGTGTGTGTTTTTGTTTTTGTGTGTTTGTTTGTTTTTGTGTTTGTTTTTGTTTTTTTGTGTGTGTGTGTGTTTGAGCTTTTGTTTTTGTGTGTGTTTTTGATTTTCTGTGCGTGTGTGTTTTTGTTTTTGTGTGTGTTTTTGTTTTTGTGTGTGTTTTTGTTTTTGTGTGTGTGTGTTTTTGTGTGTGTTTGTGTTTTTTCTTTTTGTGTGTGCGTGTTTGAGCTTTTGTTTTTGTGTGTGTTTTTGTTTTTCTGTGTGTGTGTTTTTGTTTTCGTGTGTGTTTTTGTTTTTGTGTGTGTGTGTTTGAGCTTTCGTTTTTGTGTGTGTTTTTGTTTTTGTGGGTGTATGTTTTTTTGTGTAAGTTTTTGTTTTTCTGTGTGTGTGTGTTTTGTTTCTGTGTGTGTTTGTGTTTTTGTGTGTGTGTGTTTGTTTTTGTGCGTGTGTTTGTTTTTGTGTGTGTTTTTGTTTTTGTGCATTTGTTTTTGTTTTTGTGTGTGTTTATGTTTTTGTGGGTGTATGTTTTTTTGTGTATGTTTTTGTTTTTCTGTGTGTGTGTGTTTGTTTCTGTGTGTGTTTTTGTTTTTTTGTGTGTGTGTTTGTTTTTGTGCGTGTGTTTGTTTTTGTGTGTGTTTTTGTTTTGTGCGTGTGTTTGTTTTTGTGTGTGTGTTTTTGTGTGTGTTTGTGTTTTTTCATTTTGTGTGTGTATTTGTTTTTGTGTGTGTGTTTGTTTTTCTGTGTGTGTGTTTTTGTTTTTGTGTGTTTTTGTTTTTGTGTGTGTGTTTTTTGTTTTTGTGTGTGTATTTGTTTTTCTGTGCGTGTGTGTTTTTGTTTTTGTGTGTGTTTTTGTTTTTCTGTGTGTGTGTTTTTTGTTTTTGTGCGTATGTTTTTGTTTTTGTGTGTGTTTATGTATTTGTGGGTGTGTGTGCTTTTGTGGGTGTGTGTGTTTTTGTTTTTGTGTGTGTTTTTGTTTTTCTGTGTGTGTGTGTTTTTTGTTTTTGTGTGTGTGTGTTTTTGTGTGTGTGTGTGTTTTTTGTTTTTTGCGTGTGTTTTTGTTTTTGTTTATGTTTGTGTTTTTGTTTTTGTGTGTGTTTATGTTTTTGTGGGTGTTTGTTTCTGTTTGTTTTTGTGTGTTTGTTTTTGTTTTTGTGTGTGTATTTTGTTTTTGTGTGTGCATTTGTTTTTGTGTGTGTTTTTGTGTGTGTTTGTTTTTGTGTGTGTGTTTGTTTTTGTGTGTGTGTGTTTGTTTGTTTTTGTGTGTGGTTTTGTTTTTGTGTTTGTTTGTTTGAGCTTTTGTTTTTGTGTGTGTTTTTGTTTTTCTGTGCGTGTGTTTTTGTTTTTCTTTGTGTATTTGTTTTTGCGTGTGTGTTTGTTTTTGTGTGTGTTTTTGTTTTTGTGTTTGTTTGTTTGAGCTTTTGTTTTTGTGTGTGTTTTTGTTTTTGTGCGTGTTTTTGTTTTTCTGTGTGTGTGTGTTTTTGTTTTTGTGTGTGTTTTTGTTTTTGTGTGTGTGTTTGTGTTTTTGTTTTTGTGTGTGTATTTGTTTTTGTGTGTGTTTTTGTTTTTGTGTGTGTGTTTGTGTTTTTGTTTTTGTGTGTGTTTTTGTTTTTGTGTGTTTGTTTGTTTTTGTGTTTGTTTTTGTTTTTTTGTGTGTGTGTGTGTTTGAGCTTTTGTTTTTGTGTGTGTTTTTGATTTTCTGTGCGTGTGTGTTTTTGTTTTTGTGTGTGTTTTTGTGTGTGTTTTTGTTTTTCTGTGTGTGTGTTTTTGTGTGTGTTTGTGTTTTTTCTTTTTGTGTGTGCGTGTTTGAGCTTTTGTTTTTGTGTGTGTTTTTGTTTTTCTGTGTGTGTGTATTTCTTTTTGTGTGTGTGTTTGTTTTTGTGTGTGTGTTTTTGTGTGTGTTTGTGTTTTTTCATTTTGTGTGTGTATTTGTTTTTGTGTGTGTGTTTATTTTTCTGTGTGTGTGATTTTGTTTTTGTGTGTTTTTGTGTGTGTGTTTTTTGTTTTTGTGTGTGTATTTCTTTTTGTGTGTGTTTTTGTTTTTCTGTGTGTGTGTTTTTTGTTTTTGTGTGTGTTTTTCTTTTTGTGCGTTTGTTTTTGTTTTTGTGTGTGTTTTAGTTTTTGTGTGTGTGTGTTTGTTTTTGTGCGTGTGTTTGTTTTTGTGTGTGTTTTTGTTTTGTGTGTGTGTTTGTTTTTGTGTGTGTGTTTTTGTGTGTGAGTGTTTGTTTTTGTGCGTGTGTTTGTTTTTGTGTGTGTTTTTGTTTTGTGTGTGTGTTTGTTTTTGTTTGTGTTTTTGTTTTTGTGTGTGCGTGTTTGTTTGTTTTTGTGTGTGTTTTTGTTTTTCTGTGTGTGTGTGTTTTGTTTTTGTGTATGTCTGTTTGTTTTTGTGTGTGTTTTTGTTTTTGTGCGTGTTTTTGTTTTTCTGTGTGTGTGTGTGTTTTTTTTGTGTGTGTCTTTTTGTGTGTGTTTGTGTTTTTGTTTTTGTGTGTGTTTTTGTTTTTGTGTGTGTGTTTGTTTTTGTGTTTGTTTTTGTTTTTGTGTGTGTTTTTGTTTTTCTGTGCGTGTGTGTTTTTATTTTTGTGTGTGTTTTTGTTTTTGTGTGTGTGTTTGTTTTTGTGTGTATGTGTTTTTGTGTTTTTTCTTTGTGTGTGTGTGTGTGTTTGAGCTTTTGTTTTTGTGTGTGTTTTTGTTTTTCTGTGCGTGTGTGTTTTTGTTTTTGTGTGTGTTTTTGTTTTTCTGTGTGTGTGTTTTTTGTTTTTGTGTGTGTTTTTGTTTTTGTGTATTTGTTTTTGTTTTTGTGTGTGTTTATGTTTTTGTGGGTGTGTGTTTTTTTGTGTATGTTTTTGTATTTCTGTGTGTGTGTGTTTTTTGTTTTTGTGTGTGTTTTTGTTTTTGTGTGTGTGTGTTTGTTTTTGTGTGTGTGTGGTTTTGTTTTTGTGTGTGTGTTTGTGGGTGTGTGTTTGTTTTTGTGTGTGTTTGTTTTTGTTGTTGTGTGTGTTTTAGTTTTTGTGTGTGTGGTTTTGTTTTTGCGTGTGTTTTTGTTTTTGTGTGTGTTTTTGTTTTTGTGCGTGTGTGTTTTTTGTTTTTGTGTGTGTGTCTTTTTGTGTGTGTGTGTGTTTTTTGTTTTTGTGTGTGTATTTGTTTTTGTGTGTGTGTTTGTTTTTGTGTGTGTTTTTGTTTTTGTGTTTGTTTGTTTGAGCTTTTGTTTTTGTGTGTGTTTTTGTTTTTCTGTGCGTGTGTTTTTGTTTTTGTTTGTGTTTTTGTTTTTCTGTGTGTGTGTTTTTTGTTTTTGTGTGTGTGTTTTTGTTTTTGTGTGTGTTTTAGTTTTTGTGTGTTTTTTTGTTTTCGTGTGTGTTTTCGTTTTTGTGTTTGTTTTTGTTTTTTTGTGTGTGTGTGTGTTTGAGCTTTTGTTTTTGTGTGTGTTTTTGTTTTTCTGTGCGTGTGTGTTTTTGTTTTTGTGTGTGTTTTTGTTTTTGTGTGTGTGTGTTTGTTTTTGCGTGTGTGTCTTTTTGTGTGTGTGTGTGTGTTTTTTGTTTTTGTGTGTGTGTGTTTTTGTGTGTGTTTGTGTTTTTTCTTTTTGTGTGTGTGTGTGTTTGAGCTTTTGATTTTTTGTGTGTGTGTTTTTGTTTTTGTGTGTGTTTTTGTTTTTCTGTGTGTGTATTTTTTGTTTCTGTGTGTGTTTTTGTTTTTGTGTGTGTGTGTTTGTTTTTGTGCGTGTGTTTATTTTTGTGTGTGTTTTTGTTTTGTGTGTGTGTTTGTTTTTGTGTGTGTGTTTTTGTGTGTGTTTGTGTTTTTTCATTTTGTGTGTGTATTTGTTTTTGTGTGTGTGTTTGTTTTTCTGTGTGTGTGTTTTTGTTTTTGTGTGTGTTTTTGTTTTTGTGTGTGTGTTTGAGCTTTTGTTTTTGTGTGTGTTTTTGTTTTTCTGTGCGTGTGTGTTTTTGTTTTTGTGTGTGTTTTTGTTTTTCTGTGTGTGTGTTTTTTGTTTTTGTGTGTCTTTTTGTTTTTGTGTGTGTTTTTGTTTTTGTGCGTATGTTTCTGTTTTTGTGTGTGTTTATGTTTTTGTGGGTGTGTGTGCTTTTGTGGGTGTGTGTGTTTTTGTTTTTGTGTGTGTTTTTGTTTTTCTGTGTGTGTGTGTGTTTTGTTTTTGTGTGTGTGTGTTTTTGTGTGTGTGTGGGTTTTTGTTTTTGTGTGTGTTTTTGTTTTTCTGTGTGTGTGTTTTTTGTTTCTGTCTGTGTTTTTGTTTTTGTGTGTGTTTTTGTTTTGTGTGTGTGTTTGTTTTTCTGTGTGTGTGTTTTTGTTTTTGTGTGTTTTTGTTTTTGTGTGTGTGTTTTTTGTTTTTGTGTGTGTATTTGTTTTTGTGTGTGTTTTTGTTTTTGTGTGTGTGTTTGAGCTTTTGTTTTTGTGTGTGTTTTTGTTTTTCTGTGCGCGTGTGTTTTTGTTTTTGTGTGTGTTTTTGTTTTTCTGTGTGTGTGTTTTTTGTTTTTGTGTGTCTTTTTGTTTATGTGTGTGTGTCTGTTTTGTTTTTGTGTGTGTGTGTTTTTGTGTGTGTGTGGGTTTTTGTTTTTGTGTGTGTTTATGTTTTTGTGGGTGTGTGTGCTTTTGTGGGTGTGTGTGTTTTTGTTTTTGTGTGTGTTTTTGTTTTTCTGTGTGTGTGTGTTTTTTGTTTTTGTGTGTGTGTGTTTTTGTGTGTGTGTGTGTTTTTTGTTTTTTGCGTGTGTTTTTGTTTTTGTTTTTGTTTGTGTTTTTGTTTTTCTGTGTGTCTGTTTGTTTTTGTGTGTTTGTTTTTGTTTTTGTGTGAGTTTTTTGTTTTTGTGTGTGTATTTGTTTTTGTGTGTGTTTTTGTGTGTGTTTGTTTTTGTGTGTGTGTTTGTTTTTGTGTGTGTGTGTTTTTGTTTTTGTGTGTGTTTTTGTTTTTGTGTGTGTGTTTGTTTTTGTGTTTGTTTTTGTTTTTGTGTGTGTGTGTGTTTGAGCTTTTGTTTTTGTGTGTGTGTTTGTTTTTGTGTGTGTGTGTTTTTGTGTGTGTTTGTGTTTTTTCTTTTTGTGTGTGTGTGTGTTTGAGCTTTTGTTTTTGTGTGTGTGTGTTTTTGTTTTTGTGTGTGTTTTTGTTTTTCTGTGTGTGTGTTTTTTGTTTCTGTGTGTGTTTTTGTTTTTGTGTGTGTGTTTGTTTTTGTGCGTGTGTTTGTTTTTGTGTGTGTTTTTGTTTTGTGTGTGTATTTGTTTTTGTGTGTGTGTTTTTGTGTGCGTTTGTGTTTTTTCATTTTGTGTGTGTATTTGTTTTTGTGTGTGTGTTTGTTTTTCTGTGTGTGTGTTTTTGTTTTTGTGTGTGTTTTTGTTTTTGTGTGTGTGTTTGAGCTTTTGTTTTTGTGTGTGTTTTTGTTTTTCTGTGCGTGTGTGTTTTTGTTTTTGTGTGTGTTTTTGTTTTTCTGTGTGTGTGTTTTTTGTTTTTGTGTGTCTTTTTGTTTTTGTGTGTGTTTTTGTTTTTGTGCGTATGTTTTTGTTTTTGTGTGTGTTTATGTTTTTGTGTGTGTGTGTGCTTTTGTGGGTGTGTGTGTTTTTGTTTTTGTGTGTGTTTTTGTTTTTCTGTGTGTGTGTGTGTTTTGTTTTTGTGTGTGTGTGTTTTTGTGTGTGTGTGGGTTTTTGTTTTTGTGTGTGTTTTTGTTTTTCTGTGTGTGTGTTTTTTGTTTCTGTGTGTGTTTTTGTTTTTGTGTGTGTTTTTGTTTTGTGTGTGTGTTTGTTTTTGTGTGTGTGTTTTTGTGTGTGTTTGTGTTTTTTCATTTTGTGTGTGTATTTGTTTTTGTGTGTGTGTTTGTTTTTCTGTGTGTGTGTTTTTGTTTTTGTGTGTTTTTGTTTTTGTGTGTGTGTTTTTTGTTTTTGTGTGTGTATTTGTTTTTGTGTGTGTGTGTTTTTGTGTGTGTTTGTGTTTTTTCTTTTTGTGTGTGTGTGATTGAGCTTTTGTTTTTGTGTGTTTTTGTGTGTGTGTTTATGTTTTTGTGGGTGTGTGTTTGTTTTTGTGTGTCTTTGTTTTTGTTGTTCTGTGTGTTTTAGTTTTTGTGTGTGTGGTTTTGTTTTTGCGTGTGTTTTTGTTTTTGTTTTTGTGTGTGTTTTTGTTTTTGTGTGTGTTTGTTTTTGTGCGTGTGTGTTTGTTTTTGTGTGTGTTTTTGTTTTTCTGTGCGTGTGTGTTTTTTGTTTTTGTGTGTGTGTCTTTTTGTGTGTGTGTGTGTTTTTTGTTTTTGTGTGTGTATTTGTTTTTGTGTGTGTGTTTGTTTTTGTGTGTGTTTTTGTTTTTGTGTTTGTTTGTTTGAGCTTTTGTTTTTGTGTGTGTTTTTGTTTTTCTGTGCGTGTGTTTTTGTTTTTCTTTGTGTATTTGTTTTTGTGTGTGTGTTTGTTTTTGTGTGTGTTTTTGTTTTTGTGTTTGTTTGTTTGAGCTTTTGTTTTTGTGTGTGTTTTTGTTTTTGTGCGTGTTTTTGTTTTTCTGTGTGTGTGTGTTTTTGTTTTTGTGTGTGTTTTTGTTTTTGTGTGTGTGTTTGTGTTTTTGTTTTTGTGTGTGTATTTGTTTTTGTGTGTGTTTTTGTTTTTGTGTGTGTGTTTGTGTTTTTGTTTTTGTGTGTGTTTTTGTTTTTGTGTGTTTGTTTGTTTTTGTGTTTGTTTTTGTTTTTTTGTGTGTGTGTGTGTTTGAGCTTTTGTTTTTGTGTGTGTTTTTGATTTTCTGTGCGTGTGTGTTTTTGTTTTTGTGTGTGTTTTTGTTTTTGTGTGTGTTTTTGTTTTTGTGTGTGTGTGTTTTTGTGTGTGTTTGTGTTTTTTCTTTTTGTGTGTGCGTGTTTGAGCTTTTGTTTTTGTGTGTGTTTTTGTTTTTCTGTGTGTGTGTTTTTGTTTTCGTGTGTGTTTTTGTTTTTGTGTGTGTGTGTTTGAGCTTTCGTTTTTGTGTGTGTTTTTGTTTTTGTGGGTGTATGTTTTTTTGTGTAAGTTTTTGTTTTTCTGTGTGTGTGTGTTTTGTTTCTGTGTGTGTTTTTGTTTTTGTGTGTGTGTGTTTGTTTTTGTGCGTGTGTTTGTTTTTGTGTGTGTTTTTGTTTTTGTGCATTTGTTTTTGTTTTTGTGTGTGTTTATGTTTTTGTGGGTGTATGTTTTTTTGTGTATGTTTTTGTTTTTCTGTGTGTGTGTGTTTGTTTCTGTGTGTGTTTTTGTTTTTGTGTGTGTGTGTTTGTTTTTGTGCGTGTGTTTGTTTTTGTGTGTGTTTTTGTTTTGTGCGTGTGTTTGTTTTTGTGTGTGTGTTTTTGTGTGTGTTTGTGTTTTTTCATTTTGTGTGTGTATTTGTTTTTGTGTGTGTGTTTGTTTTTCTGTGTGTGTGTTTTTGTTTTTGTGTGTTTTTGTTTTTGTGTGTGTGTTTTTTGTTTTTGTGTGTGTATTTGTTTTTCTGTGCGTGTGTGTTTTTGTTTTTGTGTGTGTTTTTGTTTTTCTGTGTGTGTGTTTTTTGTTTTTGTGCGTATGTTTTTGTTTTTGTGTGTGTTTATGTATTTGTGGGTGTGTGTGCTTTTGTGGGTGTGTGTGTTTTTGTTTTTCTGTGTGTTTTTGTTTTTCTGTGTGTGTGTGTTTTTTGTTTTTGTGTGTGTGTGTTTTTGTGTGTGTGTGTGTTTTTTGTTTTTTGCGTGTGTTTTTGTTTTTGTTTATGTTTGTGTTTTTGTTTTTGTGTGTGTTTATGTTTTTGTGGGTGTTTGTTTCTGTTTGTTTTTGTGTGTTTGTTTTTGTTTTTGTGTGTGTTTTTTGTTTTTGTGTGTGTATTTGTTTTTGTGTGTGTTTTTGTGTGTGTTTGTTTTTGTGTGTGTGTTTGTTTTTGTGTGTGTGTGTTTGTTTGTTTTTGTGTGTGGTTTTGTTTTGTGTGTGTTTTTGTTTTTCTGTGCGTGTGTGTTTTTGTTTTTGTGTGTGTTTTTGTTTTTCTGTGTGTGTTTTTTGTTTTTGTGTGTGTTTTTGTTTTTGTGCGTTTGTTTTTGTTTTTGTGTGTGTTTATGTTTTTGTGGGTGTGTGTTTTTTTTGTGTATGTTTTTGTTTTTCTGTGTGAGTGTGTTTTTTGTTTTTGTGTGTGTTTTTGTTTTTGTGTGTGTGTTTTTGTTTTTGTGTGTGTTTTAGTTTTTGTGTGTTTTTTTGTTTTCGTGTGTGTTTTCGTTTTTCTGTGTGTGTGTGTTTTTGTTTTTGTGTGTGTTTATCTTTTTGTGTGTGTGTTTGTGTTTTTGTTTTTGTGTGTGTTTTTGTGTTTGTTTTATTTTTTTGTGTGTGTGTGTTTTTGTTTTTGTGTGTGTTTTTGTTTTTCTGTGTGTGTGTTTTTTGTTTTTGTGTATGTCTGTTTGTTTTTGTGTGTGTGTTTGTTTTTGTGTTTGTTTTTGTTTTTTTGTGTGTGTGTGTGTTTGAGCTTTTGTTTTTGTGTGTGTTTTTGTTTTTCTGTGCGTGTGTGTTTTTGTTTTTGTGTGTGTTTTTGTTTTTGTGTGTGTGTGTTTGTTTTTGTGTGTGTGTCTTTTTGTGTGTGTGTGTGTTTTTTGTTTTTGTGTGTGTATTTGTTTTTGTGTGTGTGTTTGTTTTTGTGTGTGTTTTTGTTTTTATGTGTGTTTGTTTGAGCTTTTGTTTTTGTGTGTGTTTTTGTTTTTCTGTGCGTGTGTTTTTGTTTTTGTTTGTGTTTTTGTTTTTCTATGTGTGTTTTTTGTTTTTGTGTGTGTGTTTGTGTTTTTGTTTTTGTGTGTGTTTTTGTTTTTGTGTGTTTGTTTGTTTTTGTGTTTGTTTTTGTTTTTTTGTGTGTGTGTGTGTTTGAGCTTTTGTTTTTGTGTGTGTTTTTGTTTTTCTGTGTGTGTGTTTTTGTTTTCGTGTGTGTTTTTGTTTTTGTGTGTGTGTGTTTGAGCTTTTGTTTTTGTGTGTGTTTTTGTTTTTCTGTGCGTGTGTGTTTTTGTTTTTGTGTGTGTTTTTGTTTTTGTGTGTGTGTTTTTTGTTTTTGTGTGTCTTTTTGTTTTTGTGTGTGTTTTTGTTTTTGTGCGTATGTTTTTGTTTTTGTGTGTGTTTATGTTTTTGTGGGTGTGTGTGATTTTGTGGGTGTGTGTGTTTTTGTTTTTGTGTGTGTTTTTGTTTTTCTGTGTGTGTGTGTTTTTTGTTTTTGTGTGTGTGTGTTTTTTGTTTTTTGCGTGTGTTTTTGTTTTTGTTTATGTTTGTGTTTTTGTTTTTGTGTGTGTTTATGTTTTTGTGGGTGTTTGTTTCTGTTTGTTTTTGTGTGTTTGTTTTTGTTTTTGTGTGTGTTTTTTGTTTTTGTGTGTGTATTTGTTTTTGTGTGTGTTTTTGTGTGTGTTTGTTTTTGTGTGTGTGTTTGTTTTTGTGTGTGTGTTTTTGTTTTTGTGTGTGTATTTGTTTTTGTGTGTGTTTGTTTTTGTGTGTGTTTTTGTTTTTCTGTGTGTGTGTTTCTTTTTGTTTGTGTTTTTGTTTTTGTGTGTGCGTGTTAGTTTGTTTTTGTGTGTGGTTTTGTTTTGTGTGTGTTTTTGTTTTTCTGTGCGTGTGTGTTTTTGTTTTTGTGTGTGTTTTTGTTTTTCTGTGTGTGTTTTTTGTTTTTGTGTGTGTTTTTGTTTTTGTGCGTTTGTTTTTGTTTTTGTGTGTGTTTATGTTTTTGTGGGTGTGTTTTTTTTTTGTGTATATTTTTGTTTTTCTGTGTGAGTGTGTTTTCTGTTTTTGTGTGTGTTTTTGTTTTTGTGTGTGTGTGTTTGTTTTTGTGTGTGTGTGGTTTTGTTTTTGTGTGTGTGTTTGTGTTTTGTTTTTGTATGTGTTTTTGTTTTTGTGTGTGTGTTTGTGTTTTGTTTTTGTGTGTTTTTGTGTGTGTGTTTATGTTTTTGTGGGTGTGTGTTTGTTTTTGTGTGTGTTTGTTTTTGTTGTTGTGTGTGTTTTAGTTTTTGTGTGTGTGGTTTTGTTTTTGCGTGTGTTTTTGTTTTTGTTTTTGTGTGTGTTTTTGTTTTTGTGTGTTTGTTTTTGTGTGTGTGTGTTTGTTTTTGTGTGTGTGGTTTTGTTTTTGCGTGTGTTTTTGTTTTTGTTTTTGTGTGTGTTTTTGTTTTTGTGTGTTTGTTTTTGTGTGTGTGTGTTTGTTTTTGTGTGTGGTTTTGTTTTTCTGTGCGTGTGTTTTTTGTTTTTGTGTGTGTATTTGTTTTTGTGTGTGTGTTTGTTTTTGTGTGTGTTTTTGTTTTTCTGTGCGTGTGTGTTTTTGTTTTTGTGTGTGTTTTTGTTTTTGTGTGTTTGTGTTTTTGTTTTTGTGTGTGTTTTTGTTTTTGTGTGTGTGTTTGTTTTTGTTTTTGTTTTTGTTTTTTTGTGTGTGTGTGTGTTTGAGCTTTTGTTTTTGTGTGTGTTTTTGTTTTTCTGTGCGTGTGTGTTTTTGTTTTTGTGTGTGTTTTTGTTTTTGTGCATTTGTTTTTGTTTTTGTGTGTGTTTATGTTTTTGTGGGTGTATGTTTTTTTGTGTATGTTTTTGTTTTTCTGTGTGTGTGTGTTTTGTTTCTGTGTGTGTTTTTGTTTTTGTGTGTGTGTGTTTGTTTTTGTGCGTGTGTTTGTTTTTGTGTGTGTTTTTGTTTTGTGTGTGTGTTTGTTTTTGTGTGTGTGTTTGTTTTTGTGTGTGTTTGTGTTTTTGTGTGTATTTGTGTTTTTTCTTTTTGTGTGTGTGTGTTTGAGCTTTTGTTTTTGTGTGTTTTTGTTTTTCTGTGTGTGTGTTTTTGTTTTCGTGTGTGTTTTTGTTTTTTTGTGTGTGTGTTTGAGCTTTCGTTTTTGTGTGTGTTTTTGTTTTTCTGTGCGTGTGTGTTTTTGTTTTTGTGTGTGTTTTTGTTTTTCTGTGTGTGTGTTTTTTGTTTTTGTGTGTGTGTGTTTTTTTGTGTATGTTTTTGTTTTTCTGTGTGTGTGTGTTTTGTTTCTCTGTGTGTTTTTGTTTTTGTGTGTGTGTGTTTGTTTTTGTGCGTGTGTTTGTTTTTGTGTGTGTTTTTGTTTTGTGTGTGTTTTTGTTTTTGTGCGTATGTTTTTGTTTTTGTGTGTGTTTATGTTTTTGTGGGTGTGTGTGCTTTTGTGGGTGTGTGTGTTTTTGTTTTTGTGTGTGTTTTTGTTTTTCTGTGTGTAAGTGTTTTTTGTTTTTGTGTGTGTGTGTTTTTGTGTGTGTGTGTGTTTTTTGTTTTTTGCGTGTGTTTTTGTTTTTGTTTATGTTTGTGTTTTTGTTTTTCTGTGTGTCTGTTTGTTTTTGTGTGTTTGTTTTTGTGTGTGTTTTTTGTTTTTGTGTGTGTATTTGTTTTTGTGTGTGTTTTTGTGTGTGTTTGTTTTTGTGTGTGTGTTTGTTTTTGTGTGTGTGTGTTTTTGTTTTTGTGTGTGTATTTGTTTTTGTGTGTGTTTGTTTTTGTGTGTGTTTTTGTTTTTCTGTGTGTGTGTTTGTTTTTGTTTGTGTTTTTGTTTTTGTGTGTGCGTGTTTGTTTGTTTTTGTGTGTGTTTTTGTTTTTCTGTGTGTGTGTGTTTTGTTTTTGTGTGTGTTTTTGTTTTTGTGTGTGTGTTTGTTTTTGTGTTTGTTTTTGTTTTTTTGTGTGTGTGTGTGTTTGAGCTTTTGTTTTTGTGTGTGTTTTTGTTTTTCTGTGCGTGTGTGTTTTTGTTTTTGTGTGTGTTTTTGTTTTTGTGCATTTGTTTTTGTTTTTGTGTGTGTTTATGTTTTTGTGGGTGTATGTTTTTTTGTGTATGTTTTTGTTTTTCTGTGTGTGTGTGTTTTGTTTCTGTGTGTGTTTTTGTTTTTGTGTGTGTGTGTTTGTTTTTGTGCGTGTGTTTGTTTTTGTGTGTGTTTTTGTTTTGTGTGTGTGTTTGTTTTTGTGTGTGTGTTTGTTTTTGTGTGTGTTTGTGTTTTTGTGTGTATTTGTGTTTTTTCTTTTTGTGTGTGTGTGTTTGAGCTTTTGTTTTTGTGTGTTTTTGTTTTTCTGTGTGTGTGTTTTTGTTTTCGTGTGTGTTTTTGTTTTTTTGTGTGTGTGTTTGAGCTTTCGTTTTTGTGTGTGTTTTTGTTTTTCTGTGCGTGTGTGTTTTTGTTTTTGTGTGTGTTTTTGTTTTTCTGTGTGTGTTTTTTGTTTTTGTGTGTGTGTGTTTTTTTGTGTATGTTTTTGTTTTTCTGTGTGTGTGTGTTTTGTTTCTGTGTGTGTTTTTGTTTTTGTGTGTGTGTGTTTGTTTTTGTGCGTGTGTTTGTTTTTGTGTGTGTTTTTGTTTTGTGTGTGTTTTTGTTTTTGTGCGTATGTTTTTGTTTTTGTGTGTGTTTTTGTTTTTCTGTGTGTGTGTTTTTTGTTTTTGTGTGTGTTTTTGTTTTTGTGCATTTGTTTTTGTTTTTGTGTGTGTTTATGTTTTTGTGGGTGTGTGTTTTTTTGTGTATGTTTTTGTATTTCTGTGTGTGTGTGTTTTTTGTTTTTGTGTGTGTTTTTGTTTTTGTGTGTGTGTGTTTGTTTTTGTGTGTGTGTGGTTTTGTTTTTGTGTGTGTGTTTGTGTTTTGTTTTTGTATGTGGTTTTGTTTTTGTGTGTGTGTTTGTGTTTTGTTTTTGTGTGTTTTTGTGTGTGTGTTTATGTTTTTGTGGGTGTGTGTTTGTTTTTGTGTGTTTGTTTTTGTTGTTGTGTGTGTTTTAGTTTTTGTGTGTGTGGTTTTGTTTTTGTGTGTGTTTGTTTTTGTGTGTGTGTGTTTGTTTTTGTGTGTGTTTTTGTTTTTCTGTGCGTGTGTTTTTTGTTTTTGTGTGTGTGTCTTTTTGTGTGTGTGTGTGTTTTTTGTTTTTGTGTGTGTATTTGTTTTTGTGTGTGTGTTTGTTTTTGTGTGTGTTTTTGTTTTTGAGTGTGTGTGTGTGTTTTTGTTTTTGTGTGTGTGTTTTTGTTTTTGTGTGTGTTTTAGTTTTTGTGTGTTTTTTTGTTTTCGTGTGTGTTTTCGTTTTTCTGTGTGTGTGTGTTTTTGTTTTTGTGTGTGTTTTTCTTTTTGTGTGTGTGTTTGTGTTTTTGTTTTTGTGTGTGTTTTTGTGTTTGTTTTTGTTTTTTTGTGTGTGTGTGTTTTTGTTTTTGTGTGTGTCTGTTTGTTTTTGTGTGTGTGTTTGTTTTTGTGTTTGTTTTTGTTTTTTTGTGTGTGTGTGTGTTTGAGCTTTTGTTTTTGTGTGTGTTTTTGTTTTTCTGTGCGTGTGTGTTTTTGTTTTTGTGTGTGTTTTTGTTTTTGTGTGTGTGTGTTTGTTTTTGTGTGTGTGTCATTTTGTGTGTGTGTGTGTTTTTTGTTTTTGTGTGTGTATTTGTTTTTGTGTATGTGTTTGTTTTTGTGTGTGTTTTTGTTTTTATGTGTGTTTGTTTGAGCATTTGTTTTTGTGTGTGTTTTTGTTTTTCTGTGCGTGTGTTTTTGTTTTTGTTTGTGTTTTTGTTTTTATGTGTGTTTGTTTGAGCTTTTGTTTTTGTGTGTGTTTTTGTTTTTCTGTGTGTGTTTTTTGTTTTTGTGTGTGTTTTTGTGTGTGTGTGTTTGTTTTTATGTGTGTGTGGTTTTGTTTTTGTGTGTTTTTGTTTTTGTGTGTGTGTTTTTATTTTTGTGTGTGTTTTTGTTTTTGAGTTTGTGTGTGAGTTTTTGTTTTTGTGTGTGTGTTTGTGTTTTTGTTTTTGTGTGTGTTTTTGTTTGTGTGTGTGTGTTTGTTTTTGTGTTTGTTTTTGTTTTTTTGTGTGTGTGTGTGTTGGAGCTTTTGTTTTTGTGTGTGTTTTTGTTTTTCTGTGCGTGTGTGTTTTTGTTTTTGTGTGTGTTTTTGTTTTTGAGTGTGTGTGTGTGTTTTTGTTTTTGTGTGTGTGTGTTTGTTTTTGTGTGTGTGTCTTTTTGTGTGTGTGTGTGTTTTTGTTCTTCTGTGTGTGTGTATTTGATTTTGTGTGTGTGTTTGTTTTTGTGTGTGTTTTTGTTTTTATGTGTGTTTGTTTGAGCTTTTGTTTTTGTGTGTGTTTTTGTTTTTCTGTGTGTGTTTTTTGTTTTTGTGTGTGTTTTTGTGTGTGTGTGTTTGTTTTTATGTGTGTGTGGTTTTGTTTTTGTGTGTTTTTGTTTTTGTGTGTGTGTTTGTGTTTTTGTGTGTGTTTTTGTTTTTGTGTGTGTGTTTGTTTTTGTTTTTTTGTGTGTGTGTGTGTTTGAGCTTTTGTTTTTGTGTGTGTTTTTGTTTTTCTGTGCGTGTGTGTTTTTGTTTTTGTGTGTGTTTTTGTTTTTGTGTGTGTGTTTGTTTTTGTATGTGTGTTTTTGTGTGTGTTTGTGTTTTTTCTTTTTGTGTGTGTGTGTGTTTGAGCTTTTGTTTTTGTGTGTGTTTTTGTTTTTCTGTGTGTGTGTTTTTGTTTTTGTGTGTGTGTTTGAGCTTTTGTTTTTGTGTGTGTTTTTTGTTTTTTGCGTGTGTTTTTGTTTTGTGTGTGTGTTTGTTTTTGTGTGTGTGTGTGTTTTTGTTTTTGTGTGTGTTTTTGTTTTTCTGTGTGTGTGTTTTTTGTTTCTGTGTGTGTTTTTGTTTTTGAGTGTGTGTGTGTGTTTTTGTTTTTGTGTGTGTGTTTTTGTTTTTGTGTGTGTTTTAGTTTTTGTGTGTGTGTTTTTGCTTTTGTGTGTGTTTTAGTTTTTGTGTGTTTTTTTGTTTTCGTGTGTGTTTTCGTTTTTCTGTGTGTGTGTTTGTGTTTTTGTTTTTGTGTGTGTTTTTGTGTTTGTTTTTGTTTTTCTGTGTGTGTGTGTTTTTGTTTTTGTGTGTGTTTTTGTTTTTGTGTGTGTTTTTGTTTTTGTGCGTGTTTTTGTTTTTCTGTGCGTGTGTGTTTTTGTTTTTGTGTGTGTTTTTGTTTTTGTGTGTGTGTTTGTGTTTTTGTTTTTGTGTGTGTTTTTATTTTTCTGTGCGTGTGTGTTTTTGTTTTTGTGTGTGTGTTTTTGCTTTTGTGTGTGTTTTAGTTTTTGTGTGTTTTTTTGTTTTCGTGTGTGTTTTCGTTTTTCTGTGTGTGTGTTTGTGTTTTTGTTTTTGTGTGTGTTTTTGTGTTTGTTTTTGTTTTTCTGTGTGTGTGTGTTTTTGTTTTTGTGTGTGTTTTTGTTTTTGTGTGTGTTTTTGTTTTTGTGCGTGTTTTTGTTTTTCTGTGCGTGTGTGTTTTTGTTTTTGTGTGTGTTTTTGTTTTTGTGTGTGTGTTTGTGTTTTTGTTTTTGTGTGTGTTTTTGTTTTTGTGTGTGTGTTTGTTTTTGTGTTTGTTTTTGTTTTTTTGTGTGTGTGTGTGTTTGAGCTTTTGTTTTTGTGTGTGTTTTTATTTTTCTGTGCGTGTGTGTTTTTGTTTTTGTGTGTGTTTTTGTTTTTGTGCATTTGTTTTTGTTTTTGTGTGTGTTTATGTTTTTGTGGGTGTATGTTTTTTTGTGTATGTTTTTGTTTTTCTGTGTGTGTGTGTTTTGTTTCTGTGTGTGTTTTTGTTTTTGTGTGTGTGTGTTTGTTTTTGTGCGTGTGTTTGTTTTTGTGTGTGTTTTTGTTTTGTGTGTGTGTTTGTTTTTGTGTGTGTGTTTTTGTGTGTGTTTGTGTTTTTTCATTTTGTGTGTGTATTTGTTTTTGTGTGTGTGTTTGTTTTTCTGTGTGTGTGTTTTTGTTTTTGTGTGTTTTTGTTTTTGTGTGTGTGTTTTTTGTTTTTGTGTGTGTATTTGTTTTTGTGTGTGTTTTTGTTTGTGTGTGTGTGTTTGAGCTTTTGTTTTTGTGTGTGTTTTTGTTTTTCTGTGCGTGTGTGTTTTTGTTTTTGTGTGTGTTTTTGTTTTTCTGTGTGTGTGTTTTTTTGTTTTTGTGTGTCTTTTTGTTTTTGTGTGTGTTTTTGTTTTTGTGCGTATGTTTTTGTTTTTGTGTGTGTTTATGTTTTTGTGGGTGTGTGTGCTTTTGTGGGTGTGTGTGTTTTTGTTTTTGTGTGTGTTTTTGTTTTTCTGTGTGTGCGTGTTTTTTGTTTTTGTGTGTGTGTGTTTTTGTCTGTGTGTGTGTTTTTTGTTTTTTGCGTGTGTCTGTTTGTTTTTGTGTGTTTGTTTTTGTGTGTGTTTTTTGTTTTTGTGTGTGTATTTGTTTTTGTGTGTGTTTTTGTGTGTGTTTGTTTTTGTGTGTGTGTTTGTTTTTGTGTGTGTGTGTTTTTGTTTTTGTGTGTGTATTTGTTTTTGTGTGTGTTTGTTTTTGTGTGTGTTTTTGTTTTTCTGTGTGTGTGTTTGTTTGTTTTTGTGTGTGTTTTTGTTTTTCTGTGTGTATTTGTTTTTGTGTGTGTTTTTGTGTGTGTTTGTTTTTGTGTGTGTGTTTGTTTTTGTGTGTGTGTGTTTTTGTTTTTGTGTGTGTATTTGTTTTTGTGTGTGTTTGTTTTTGTGTGTGTTTTTGTTTTTCTGTGTGTGTGTTTGTTTTTGTTTGTGTTTTTGTTTTTGTGTGTGCGTGTTTGTTTGTTTTTGTGTGTGTTTTTGTTTTTCTTTATGTGTGTGTTTTGTTTTTGTGTATGTCTGTTTGTTTTTGTGTGTGTTTTTGTTTTTGTGCGTGTTTTTGTTTTTCTGTGTGTGTGTTTTTGTTTTTGTGTGTGTGTTTGTTTTTGTGTTTGTTTTTGTTTTTTTGTGTGTGTGTGTGTTTGAGCTTTCGTTTTTGTGTGTGTTTTTGTTTTTGTGTGTGTTTATGTTTTTGTGGGTGTGTGTGCTTTTGTGGGTGTGTGTGTTTTTGTTTTTGTGTGTGTTTTTGTTTTTCTGTGTGTGTGTGTTTTTTGTTTTTGTGTGTGTGTGTTTTTGTGTGTGTGTGTGTTTTTTGTTTTTTGCGTGTGTTTTTGTTTTTGTTTTTGTTTGTGTTTTTGTTTTTCTGTGTGTCTGTTTGTTTTTGTGTGTTTGTTTTTGTTTTTGTGTGTGTTTTTTGTTTTTGTGTGTGTATTTGTTTTTGTGTGTGTTTGTTTTTGTGTGTGTGTTTGTTTTTGTGTGTGTGTGTTTTTGTTTTTGTGTGTGTATTTGTTTTTGTGTGTGTTTGTTTTTGTGTGTGTTTTTGTTTTTCTGTGTGTGTGTTTGTTTCTGTTTGTGTTTTTGTTTTTGTGTGTGCGTGTTTGTTTGTTTTTGTGTGTGTTTTTGTTTTTCTGTGTGTATTTGTTTTTGTGTGTGTTTTTGTGTGTGTTTGTTTTTGTGTGTGTGTTTGTTTTTGTGTGTGTGTGTTTTTGTTTTTGTGTGTGTATTTGTTTTTGTGTGTGTTTGTTTTTGTGTATGTTTTTGTATTTCTGTGTGTGTGTTTGTTTTTGTTTTTGTTTTTGTTTTTGTGTGTGCGTGTTTGTTTGTTTTTGTGTGTGTTTTTGTTTTTCTTTGTGTGTGTGTTTTGTTTTTGTGTATGTCTGTTTGTTTTTG
Organism: Scyliorhinus torazame; assembly: GCF_047496885.1. Taxonomy (NCBI): domain Eukaryota; kingdom Metazoa; phylum Chordata; class Chondrichthyes; order Carcharhiniformes; family Scyliorhinidae; genus Scyliorhinus; species Scyliorhinus torazame. The sequence continues at coordinate 283,623 of NW_027307790.1, forward strand.
TGTGTGTTTTTGTTTTTGTGCGTGTTTTTGTTTTTCTGTGTGTGTGTGTGTTTGAGCTTTTGTTTTTGTGTGTGTTTTTGTTCTTCTGTGTGTGTGTTTTTGTTTTCGTGTGTGTTTTTGTTTTTGTGTGTGTGTGTTTGAGCTTTCGTTTTTGTGTGTGTTTTTGTTTTTCTGTGCGTGTGTGTTTTTGTTTTTGTGTGTGTTTTTGTTTTTGTGTGTGTGTTTGTTTTTGTGTGTGTGTGTTTTTGTGTGTGTTTGTGTTTTTTCTTTTTGTGTGTGTGTGTGTTTGAGCTTTTGTTTTTGTGTGTGTTTTTGTTTTTCTGTGCGTGTGTGTTTTTGTTTTTGTGTGTGTTTTTGTTTTTCTGTGTGTGTGTTTTTTGTTTTTGTATGTGTTTTTGTTTTTGTGCATTTGTTTTTGTTTTTGTGTGTGTTTATGTTTTTGTGGGTGTGTGTTTTTTTGTGTATGTTTTTGTATTTCTGTGTGTGTGTGTTTTTTGTTTTTGTGTGTGTTTTTGTTTTGGTGTGTGTGTGTTTGTTTTTGTGTGTGTGTGGTTTTGTTTTTGTGTGTGTGTTTGTGTTTTATTTTTGTATGTGTTTTTGTTTTTGTGTGTGTGTTTGTGTTTTGTTTTTGTGTGTTTTTGTGTGTGTGTTTATGTTTTTGTGGGTGTGGTTTTGTTTTTGCGTGTGTTTTTGTTTTTGTGTGTGTTTTTGTTTTTGTGTGTGTTTGTTTTTGTGTGTGTGTGTTTGTTTTTGTGTGTGTTTTTGTTTTTCTGTGCGTGTGTGTTTTTTGTTTTTGTGTGTGTGTCTTTTTGTGTGTGTGTGTGTTTTTTGTTTTTGTGTGTGTATTTGTTTTTGTGTGTGTGTTTGTTTTTGTGTGTGTTTTTGTTTTTGTGTTTGTGTGTGTTTTTGTGTTTGTTTTTGTTTTTTTGTGTGTGTGTGTTTTTGCTTTTGTGTGTGTTTTAGTTTTTGTGTGTTTTTTTGTTTTCGTGTGTGTTTTCGTTATTCTGTGTGTGTGTTTGTGTTTTTGTTTTTGTGTGTGTTTTTGTGTTTGTTTTTGTTTTTCTGTGTGTGTGTTTTGTTTTTGTGTATGTCTGTTTGTTTTTGTGTGTGTTTTTGTTTTTGTGCGTGTTTTTGTTTTTCTGTGTGTGTGTGTTTTTGTTTTTGTGTGTGTTTTTGTTTTTGTGTGTGTGTTTTTGTTTTTGTGTGTGTTTTTGTTTTTGTGTGTGTGTTTGTTTTTGTGTTTGTTTTTGTTTTTTTGTGTGTGTGTGTGTTTGAGCTTTTGTTTTTGTGTGTGTTTTTGTTTTTCTGTGCGTGTGTGTTTTTGTTTTTGTGTGTGTTTTTGTTTTTCTGTGTGTGTGTTTTTTGTTTTTGTGTGTGTTTTTGTTTTTGTGTGTGTTTTTGTTTTTGAGTGTGTTTTTGTTTTTGAGTGTGTGTGTGTGTTTTTGTTTTTGTGTGTGTGTTTTTGTTTTTGTGTGTGTTTTAGTTTTTGTGTGTTTTTTTGTTTTCGTGTGTGTTTTCGTTTTTCTGTGTGTGTGTGTTTTTGTTTTTGTGTGTGTTTTTGTTTTTGTGTGTGTGTGTTTGTTTTTGTGTGTGTGTGGTTTTGTTTTTGTGTGTGTGTTTGTGTTTTATTTTTGTATGTGTTTTTGTTTTTGTGTGTGTGTTTGTGTTTTGTTTTTGTGTGTTTTTGTGTGTGTGTTTATGTTTTTGTGGGTGTGGTTTTGTTTTTGCGTGTGTTTTTGTTTTTGTGTGTGTTTTTGTTTTTGTGTGTGTTTGTTTTTGTGTGTGTGTGTTTGTTTTTGTGTGTGTTTTTGTTTTTCTGTGCGTGTGTGTTTTTTGTTTTTGTGTGTGTGTCTTTTTGTGTGTGTGTGTGTTTTTTGTTTTTGTGTGTGTATTTGTTATTGTGTGTGTGTTTGTTTTTGTGTGTGTTTTTGTTTTTGTGTTTGTGTGTGTTTTTGTGTTTGTTTTTGTTTTTTTGTGTGTGTGTGTTTTTGCTTTTGTGTGTGTTTTAGTTTTTGTGTGTTTTTTTGTTTTCGTGTGTGTTTTCGTTTTTCTGTGTGTGTGTTTGTGTTTTTGTTTTTGTGTGTGTTTTTGTGTTTGTTTTTGTTTTTCTGTGTGTGTGTTTTGTTTTTGTGTATGTCTGTTTGTTTTTGTGTGTGTTTTTGTTTTTGTGCGTGTTTTTGTTTTTCTGTGTGTGTGTGTTTTTGTTTTTGTGTGTGTTTTTGTTTTTGTGTGTGTGTTTTTGTTTTTGTGTGTGTTTTTGTTTTTGTGTGTGTGTTTGTTTTTGTGTTTGTTTTTGTTTTTTTGTGTGTGTGTGTGTTTGAGCTTTTGTTTTTGTGTGTGTTTTTGTTTTTGTGTGCGTGTGTGTTTTTGTTTTTGTGTGTGTTTTTGTTTTTCTGTGTGTGTGTTTTTTGTTTTTGTGTGTGTTTTTGTTTTTGTGTGTGTTTTTGTTTTTGAGTGTGTTTTTGTTTTTGAGTGTGTGTGTGTGTTTTTGTTTTTGTGTGTGTGTTTTTGTTTTTGTGTGTGTTTTAGTTTTTGTGTGTTTTTTTGTTTTCGTGTGTGTTTTCGTTTTTCTGTGTGTGTGTGTTTTTGTTTTTGTGTGTGTTTTTGTTTTTGTGCATTTGTTTTTGTTTTTGTGTGTGTTTATGTTTTTGTGGGTGTGTGTTTTTTTGTGTATGTTTTTGTATTTCTGTGTGTGTGTGTTTTTTGTTTTTGTGTGTGTTTTTGTTTTTGTGTGTGTGTGTTTGTTTTTGTGTGTGTGTGGTTTTGTTTTTGTGTGTGTGTTTGTGTTTTATTTTTGTATGTGTTTTTGTTTTTGTGTGTGTGTTTGTGTTTTGTTTTTGTGTGTTTTTGTGTGTGTGTTTATGTTTTTGTGGGTGTGGTTTTGTTTTTGCGTGTGTTTTTGTTTTTGTGTGTGTTTTTGTTTTTTGTGTGTGTTTGTTTTTGTGTGTGTGTGTTTGTTTTTGTGTGTGTTTTTGTTTTTCTGTGCGTGTGTGTTTTTTGTTTTTGTGTGTGTGTCTTTTTGTGTGTGTGTGTGTTTTTTGTTTTTGTGTGTGTATTTGTTTTTGTGTGTGTGTTTGTTTTTGTGTGTGTTTTTGTTTTTGTGTTTGTGTGTGTTTTTGTGTTTGTTTTTGTTTTTTTGTGTGTGTGTGTTTTTGCTTTTGTGTGTGTTTTAGTTTTTGTGTGTTTTTTTGTTTTCGTGTGTGTTTTCGTTTTTCTGTGTGTGTGTTTGTGTTTTTGTTTTTGTGTGTGTTTTTGTGTTTGTTTTTGTTTTTCTGTGTGTGTGTTTTGTTTTTGTGTATGTCTGTTTGTTTTTGTGTGTGTTTTTGTTTTTGTGCGTGTTTTTGTTTTTCTGTGTGTGTGTGTTTTTGTTTTTGTGTGTGTTTTTGTTTTTGTGTGTGTGTTTTTGTTTTTGTGTGTGTTTTTGTTTTTGTGTGTGTGTTTGTTTTTGTGTTTGTTTTTGTTTTTTTGTGTGTGTGTGTGTTTGAGCTTTTGTTTTTGTGTGTGTTTTTGTTTTTCTGTGCGTGTGTGTTTTTGTTTTTGTGTGTGTTTTTGTTTTTCTGTGTGTGTGTTTTTTGTTTTTGTGTGTGTTTTTGTTTTTGTGTGTGTTTTTGTTTTTGAGTGTGTTTTTGTTTTTGAGTGTGTGTGTGTGTTTTTGTTTTTGTGTGTGTGTTTTTGTTTTTGTGTGTGTTTTAGTTTTTGTGTGTTTTTTTGTTTTCGTGTGTGTTTTCGTTTTTCTGTGTGTGTGTGTTTTTGTTTTTGTGTGTGTTTTTGTTTTTGTGTGTGTGTGTTTGTTTTTGTGTGTGTGTGGTTTTGTTTTTGTGTGTGTGTTTGTGTTTTATTTTTGTATGTGTTTTTGTTTTTGTGTGTGTATTTGTGTTTTGTTTTTGTGTGTTTTTGTGTGTGTGTTTATGTTTTTGTGGGTGTGGTTTTGTTTTTGCGTGTGTTTTTGTTTTTGTGTGTGTTTTTGTTTTTGTGTGTGTTTGTTTTTGTGTGTGTGTGTTTGTTTTTGTGTGTGTTTTTGTTTTTCTGTGCGTGTGTGTTTTTTGTTTTTGTGTGTGTGTCTTTTTGTGTGTGTGTGTGTTTTTTGTTTTTGTGTGTGTATTTGTTATTGTGTGTGTGTTTGTTTTTGTGTGTGTTTTTGTTTTTGTGTTTGTGTGTGTTTTTGTGTTTGTTTTTGTTTTTTTGTGTGTGTGTGTTTTTGCTTTTGTGTGTGTTTTAGTTTTTGTGTGTTTTTTTGTTTTCGTGTGTGTTTTCGTTTTTCTGTGTGTGTGTTTGTGTTTTTGTTTTTGTGTGTGTTTTTGTGTTTGTTTTTGTTTTTCTGTGTGTGTGTTTTGTTTTTGTGTATGTCTGTTTGTTTTTGTGTGTGTTTTTGTTTTTGTGCGTGTTTTTGTTTTTCTGTGTGTGTGTGTTTTTGTTTTTGTGTGTGTTTTTGTTTTTGTGTGTGTGTTTTTGTTTTTGTGTTTGTTTTTGTTTTTTTGTGTGTGTGTGTGTTTGAGCTTTTGTTTTTGTGTGTGTTTTTGTTTTTGTGTGCGTGTGTGTTTTTGTTTTTGTGTGTGTTTTTGTTTTTCTGTGTGTGTGTTTTTTGTTTTTGTGTGTGTTTTTGTTTTTGTGTGTGTTTTTGTTTTTGAGTGTGTTTTTGTTTTTGAGTGTGTGTGTGTGTTTTTGTTTTTGTGTGTGTGTTTTTGTTTTTGTGTGTGTTTTAGTTTTTGTGTGTTTTTTTGTTTTCGTGTGTTATTTCGTTTTTCTGTGTGTGTGTGTTTTTGTTTTTGTGTGTGTTTTTCTTTTTGTGTGTGTGTTTGTGTTTTTGTTTTTGTGTGTGTTTTTGTGTTTGTTTTTGTTTTTTTGTGTGTGTGTGTTTTTGTTTTTGTGTGTGTCTGTTTGTTTTTGTGTGTGTGTTTGTTTTTGTGTTTGTTTTTGTTTTTTGTGTGTGTGTGTGTTTGAGCTTTTGTTTTTGTGTGTGTTTTTGTTTTTCTGTGCGTGTGTGTTTTTGTTTTTGTGTGTGTTTTTGTTTTTGTGTGTGTGTGTTTGTTTTTGTGTGTGTGTCATTTTGTGTGTGTGTGTGTTTTTTGTTTTTGTGTGTGTATTTGTTTTTGTGTATGTGTTTGTTTTTGTGTGTGTTTTTGTTTTTATGTGTGTTTGTTTGAGCTTTTGTTTTTGTGTGTGTTTTTGTTTTTCTGTGCGTGTGTTTTTGTTTTTGTTTGTGTTTTTGTTTTTATGTGTGTTTGTTTGAGCTTTTGTTTTTGTGTGTGTTTTTGTTTTTCTGTGTGTGTTTTTTGTTTTTGTGTGTGTTTTTGTGTGTGTGTGTTTGTTTTTATGTGTGTGTGGTTTTGTTTTTGTGTGTTTTTGTTTTTGTGTGTGTGTTTTTATTTTTGTGTGTGTTTTTGTTTTTGAGTGTGTGTGTGAGTTTTTGTTTTTGTGTGTGTGTTTGTGTTTTTGTTTTTGTGTGTGTTTTTGTTTGTGTGTGTGTGTTTGTTTTTGTGTTTGTTTTTGTTTTTTTGTGTGTGTGTGTGTTTGAGCTTTTGTTTTTGTGTGTGTTTTTGTTTTTCTGTGCGTGTGTGTTTTTGTTTTTGTGTGTGTTTTTGTTTTTGAGTGTGTGTGTGTGTTTTTGTTTTTGTGTGTGTGTGTTTGTTTTTGTGTGTGTGTCTTTTTGTGTGTGTGTGTGTTTTTGTTCTTCTGTGTGTGTGTATTTGATTTTGTGTGTGTGTTTGTTTTTGTGTGTGTTTTTGTTTTTATGTGTGTTTGTTTGAGCTTTTGTTTTTGTGTGTGTTTTTGTTTTTCTGTGTGTGTTTTTTGTTTTTGTGTGTGTTTTTGTGTGTGTGTGTTTGTTTTTATGTGTGTGTGGTTTTGTTTTTGTGTGTTTTTGTTTTTGTGTGTGTGTTTGTGTTTTTGTTTTTGTGTGTGTTTTTGTTTTTGTGTGTGTGTTTGTTTTTGTTTTTTTGTGTGTGTGTGTGTTTGAGCTTTTGTTTTTGTGTGTGTTTTTGTTTTTCTGTGCGTGTGTGTTTTTGTTTTTGTGTGTGTTTTTGTTTTTGTGTGTGTGTTTGTTTTTGTATGTGTGTTTTTGTGTGTGTTTGTGTTTTTTCTTTTTGTGTGTGTGTGTGTTTGAGCTTTTGTTTTTGTGTGTGTTTTTGTTTTTCTGTGTGTGTGTTTTTGTTTTTGTGTGTGTGTTTGAGCTTTTGTTTTTGTGTGTGTTTTTTGTTTTTTGCGTGTGTTTTTGTTTTGTGTGTGTGTTTGTTTTTGTGTGTGTGTGTGTTTTTGTTTTTGTGTGTGTTTTTGTTTTTCTGTGTGTGTGTTTTTTGTTTCTGTGTGTGTTTTTGTTTTTGAGTGTGTGTGTGTGTTTTTGTTTTTGTGTGTGTGTTTTTGTTTTTGTGTGTGTTTTAGTTTTTGTGTGTGTGTTTTTGCTTTTGTGTGTGTTTTAGTTCTTGTGTGTTTTTTTGTTTTCGTGTGTGTTTTCGTTTTTCTGTGTGTGTGTTTGTGTTTTTGTTTTTGTGTGTGTTTTTGTGTTTGTTTTTGTTTTTCTGTGTGTGTGTGTTTTTGTTTTTGTGTGTGTTTTTGTTTTTGTGTGTGTTTTTGTTTTTGTGCGTGTTTTTGTTTTTCTGTGCGTGTGTGTTTTTGTTTTTGTGTGTGTTTTTGTTTTTGTGTGTGTGTTTGTGTTTTTGTTTTTGTGTGTGTTTTTGTTTTTGTGTGTGTGTTTGTTTTTGTGTTTGTTTTTGTTTTTTTGTGTGTGTGTGTGTTTGAGCTTTTGTTTTTGTGTGTGTTTTTATTTTTCTGTGCGTGTGTGTTTTTGTTTTTGTGTGTGTTTTTGTTTTTGTGCATTTGTTTTTGTTTTTGTGTGTGTTTATGTTTTTGAGTGTGTGTGTGTGTTTTTGTTTTTGTGTGTGTGTTTTTGCTTTTGTGTGTGTTTTAGTTTTTGTGTGTTTTTTTGTTTTCGTGTGTGTTTTCGTTTTTCTGTGTGTGTGTTTGTGTTTTTTTTTTGTGTGTGTTTTTGTGTTTGTTTTTGTTTTTCTGTGTGTGTGTGTTTTTGTTTTTGTGTGTGTTTTTGTTTTTGTGTGTGTTTTTGTTTTTGTGCGTGTTTTTGTTTTTCTGTGCGTGTGTGTTTTAGTTTTTGTGTGTGTTTTTGTTTTTGTGTGTGTGTTTGTGTTTTTGTTTTTGTGTGTGTTTTTGTTTTTGTGTGTGTGTTTGTTTTTGTGTTTGTTTTTGTTTTTTTGTGTGTGTGTGTGTTTGAGCTTTTGTTTTTGTGTGTGTTTTTATTTTTCTGTGCGTGTGTGTTTTTGTTTTTGTGTGTGTTTTTGTTTTTGTGCATTTGTTTTTGTTTTTGTGTGTGTTTATGTTTTTGTGGGTGTATGTTTTTTTGTGTATGTTTTTGTTTTTCTGTGTGTGTGTGTTTTGTTTCTGTGTGTGTTTTTGTTTTTGTGTGTGTGTGTTTGTTTTTGTGCGTGTGTTTGTTTTTGTGTGTGTTTTTGTTTTGTGTGTGTGTTTGTTTTTGTGTGTGTGTTTTTGTGTGTGTTTGTGTTTTTTCATTTTGTGTGTGTATTTGTTTTTGTGTGTGTGTTTGTTTTTCTGTGTGTGTGTTTTTGTTTTTGTGTGTTTTTGTTTTTGTGTGTGTGTTTTTTGTTTCTGTGTGTGTTTTTGTTTTTGTGTGTGTGTGTTTGTTTTTGTGCGTGTGTTTGTTTTTGTGTGTGTTTTTGTTTTGTGTGTGTGTTTGTTTTTCTGTGTGTGTGTTTTTGTTTTTGTGTGTTTTTGTTTTTGTGTGTGTGTTTTTTGTTTTTGTGTGTGTATTTGTTTTTGTGTGTGTTTTTGTTTGTGTGTGTGTGTTTGAGCTTTTGTTTTTGTGTGTGTTTTTGTTTTTCTGTGCGTGTGTGTTTTTGTTTTTGTGTGTGTTTTTGTTTTTCTGTGTGTGTGTTTTTTTGTTTTTGTGTGTCTTTTTGTTTTTGTGTGTGTTTTTGTTTTTGTGCGTATGTTTTTGTTTTTGTGTGTGTTTATGTTTTTGTGGGTGTGTGTGCTTTTGTGGGTGTGTGTGTTTTTGTTTTTGTGTGTGTTTTTGTTTTTCTGTGTGTGCGTGTTTTTTGTTTTTGTGTGTGTGTGTTTTTGTCTGTGTGTGTGTTTTTTGTTTTTTGCGTGTGTCTGTTTGTTTTTGTGTGTTTGTTTTTGTTTTTGTGTGTGTTTTTTGTTTTTGTGTGTGTATTTGTTTTTGTGTGTGTTTTTGTGTGTGTTTGTTTTTGTGTGTGTGTTTGTTTTTGTGTGTGTGTGTTTTTGTTTTTGTGTGTGTATTTGTTTTTGTGTGTGTTTGTTTTTGTGTGTGTTTTTGTTTTTCTGTGTGTGTGTTTGTTTTTGTTTGTGTTTTTGTTTTTGTGTGTGCGTGTTTGTTTGTTTTTGTGTGTGTTTTTGTTTTTCTGTGTGTATTTGTTTTTGTGTGTGTTTTTGTGTGTGTTTGTTTTTGTGTGTGTGTTTGTTTTTGTGTGTGTGTGTTTTTGTTTTTGTGTGTGTATTTGTTTTTGTGTGTGTTTGTTTTTGTGTGTGTTTTTGTTTTTCTGTGTGTGTGTTTGTTTTTGTTTGTGTTTTTGTTTTTGTGTGTGCGTGTTTGTTTGTTTTTGTGTGTGTTTTTGTTTTTCTTTATGTGTGTGTTTTGTTTTTGTGTATGTCTGTTTATTTTTGTGTGTGTTTTTGTTTTTGTGCGTGTTTTGGTTTTTCTGTGTGTGTATTTTTGTTTTTTGCGTGTGTTTTTGTTTTTGTTTATGTTTGTGTTTTTGTTTTTCTGTGTGTCTGTTTGTTTTTGTGTGTTTGTTTTTGTGTGTGTTTTTTGTTTTTGTGTGTGTATTTGTTTTTGTGTGTGTTTTTGTGTGTGTTTGTTTTTGTGTGTGTGTTTGTTTTTGTGTGTGTGTGTTTTTGTTTTTGTGTGTGTATTTGTTTTTGTGTGTGTTTGTTTTTGTGTGTGTTTTTGTTTTTCTGTGTGTGTGTTTGTTTTTGTTTGTGTTTTTGTTTTTGTGTGTGCGTGTTTGTTTGTTTTTGTGTGTGTTTTTGTTTTTCTGTGTGTGTGTGTTTTGTTTTTGTGTGTGTTTTTGTTTTTGTGTGTGTGTTTGTTTTTGTGTTTGTTTTTGTTTTTTTGTGTGTGTGTGTTTTTGAGCTTTTGTTTTTGTGTGTGTTTTTGTTTTTCTGTGCGTGTGTGTTTTTGTTTTCGTGTGTGTTTTTGTTATTGTGTGTGTGTGTTTGAGCTTTCGTTTTTGTGTGTGTTTTTGTTTTTCTGTGCGTGTGTGTTTTTGTTTTTGTGTGTGTTTTTGTTTTTATGTGTGTGTGTTTTTTGTTTTTGTGTGTGTTTTTGTTTTTGTGCATTTGTTTTTGTTTTTGTGTGTGTTTATGTTTTTGTGGGTGTGTCTTTTTTTGTGTATGTTTTTGTATTTCTGTGTGTGTGTGTTTTTTGTTTTTGTGTGTGTTTTTGTTTTTGTGTGTGTGTGTTTGTTTTTGTGTGTGTGTGGTTTTGTTTTTGTGTGTGTGTTTGTGTTTTGTTTTTGTATGTGGTTTTGTTTTTGTGTGTGTGTTTGTGTTTTGTTTTTGTGTGTTTTTGTGTGTGTGTTTATGTTTTTGTGGGTGTGTGTTTGTTTTTGTGTGTTTGTTTTTGTTGTTGTGTGTGTTTTAGTTTTTGTGTGTGTGGTTTTGTTTTTGTGTGTGTTTGTTTTTGTGTGTGTGTGTTTGTTTTTGTGTGTGTTTTTGTTTTTCTGTGCGTGTGTTTTTTGTTTTTGTGTGTGTGTCTTTTTGTGTGTGTGTGTGTTTTTTGTTTTTGTGTGTGTATTTGTTTTTGTGTGTGTGTTTGTTTTTGTGTGTGTTTTTGTTTTTGAGTGTGTGTGTGTGTTTTTGTTTTTGTGTGTGTGTTTTTGTTTTTGTGTGTGTTTTAGTTTTTGTGTGTTTTTTTGTTTTCGTGTGTGTTTTCGTTTTTCTGTGTGTGTGTGTTTTTGTTTTTGTGTGTGTTTTTCTTTTTGTGTGTGTGTTTGTGTTTTTGTTTTTGTGTGTGTTTTTGTGTTTGTTTTTGTTTTTTTTGTGTGTGTGTGTTTTTGTTTTTGTGTGTGTCTGTTTGTTTTTGTGTGTGTGTTTGTTTTTGTGTTTGTTTTTGTTTTTTTGTGTGTGTGTGTGTTTGAGCTTTTGTTTTTGTGTGTGTTTTTGTTTTTCTGTGCGTGTGTGTTTTTGTTTTTGTGTGTGTTTTTGTTTTTGTGTGTGTGTGTTTGTTTTTGTGTGTGTGTCATTTTGTGTGTGTGTGTGTTTTTTGTTTTAGTGTGTGTATTTGTTTTTGTGTATGTGTTTGTTTTTGTGTGTGTTTTTGTTTTTATGTGTGTTTGTTTGAGCTTTTGTTTTTGTGTGTGTTTTTGTTTTTCTGTGCGTGTGTTTTTGTTTTTGTTTGTGTTTTTGTTTTTATGTGTGTTTGTTTGAGCTTTTGTTTTTGTGTGTGTTTTTGTTTTTCTGTGTGTGTTTTTTGTTTTTGTGTGTGTTTTTGTGTGTGTGTGTTTGTTTTTATGTGTGTGTGGTTTTGTTTTTGTGTGTTTTTGTTTTTGTGTGTGTGTTTTTATTTTTGTGTGTGTTTTTGTTTTTGAGTGTGTGTGTGAGTTTTTGTTTTTGTGTATGTGTTTGTGTTTTTGTTTTTGTGTGTGTTTTTGTTTGTGTGTGTGTGTTTGTTTTTGTGTTTGTTTTTGTATTTTTGTGTGTGAGTGTGTTTGAGCTTTTGTTTTTGCGTGTGTTTTTGTTTTTCTGTGCGTGTGTGTTTTTGTTTTTGTGTGTGTTTTTGTTTTTGAGTGTGTGTGTGTGTTTTTGTTTTTGTGTGTGTGTGTTTGTTTTTGTGTGTGTGTCTTTTTGTGTGTGTGTGTGTTTTTGTTCTTCTGTGTGTGTGTATTTGATTTTGTGTGTGTGTTTGTTTTTGTGTGTGTTTTTGTTTTTATGTGTGTTTGTTTGAGCTTTTGTTTTTGTGTGTGTTTTTGTTTTTCTGTGTGTGTTTTTTGTTTTTGTGTGTGTTTTTGTGTGTGTGTGTTTGTTTTTATGTGTGTGTGGTTTTGTTTTTGTGTGTTTTTGTTTTTGTGTGTGTGTTTGTGTTTTTGTTTTTGTGTGTGTTTTTGTTTTTGTGTGTGTGTTTGTTTTTGTTTTTTTGTGTGTGTGTGTGTTTGAGCTTTTGTTTTTGTGTGTGTTTTTGTTTTTCTGTGCGTGTGTGTTTTTGTTTTTGTGTGTGTTTTTGTTTTTGTGTGTGTGTTTGTTTTTGTATGTGTGTTTTTGTGTGTGTTTGTGTTTTTTCTTTTTGTGTGTGTGTGTTTGAGCTTTTGTTTTTGTGTGTGTTTTTGTTTTTCTGTGTGTGTGTTTTTGTTTTTGTGTGTGTGTTTGAGCTTTTGTTTTTGTGTGTGTTTTTTGTTTTTTGCGTGTGTTTTTGTTTTGTGTGTGTGTTTGTTTTTGTGTGTGTGTGTGTTTTTGTTTTTGTGTGTGTTTTTGTTTTTCTGTGTGTGTGTTTTTTGTTTCTGTGTGTGTTTTTGTTTTTGAGTGTGTGTGTGTGTTTTTGTTTTTGTGTGTGTGTTTTTGTTTTTGTGTGTGTTTTAGTTTTTGTGTGTGTGTTTTTGCTTTTGTGTGTGTTTTAGTTTTTGTGTGTTTTTTTGTTTTCGTGTGTGTTTTCGTTTTTCTGTGTGTGTGTTTGTGTTTTTGTTTTTGTGTGTGTTTTTGTGTTTGTTTTTGTTTTTTTGTGTGTGTGTGTGTTTGAGCTTTTGTTTTTGTGTGTGTTTTTGTTTTTCTGTGCGTGTGTGTTTTTGTTTTTGTGTGTGTTTTTGTTTTTGTGTGTGTGTTTGTTTTTGTATGTGTGTTTTTGTGTGTGTTTGTGTTTTTTCTTTTTGTGTGTGTGTGTGTTTGAGCTTTTGTTTTTGTGTGTGTTTTTGTTTTTCTGTGTGTGTGTTTTTGTTTTTGTGTGTGTGTTTGTGTTTTTGTTTTTGTGTGTGTTTTTGTTTTTGTGTGTGTGTTTGTTTTTGTGTTTGTTTTTGTTTTTTTGTGTGTGTGTGTGTTTGAGCTTTTGTTTTTGTGTGTGTTTTTATTTTTCTGTGCGTGTGTGTTTTTGTTTTTGTGTGTGTTTTTGTTTTTGTGCATTTGTTTTTGTTTTTGTGTGTGTTTATGTTTTTGTGGGTGTATGTTTTTTTGTGTATGTTTTTGTTTTTCTGTGTGTGTGTGTTTTGTTTCTGTGTGTGTTTTTGTTTTTGTGTGTGTGTGTTTGTTTTTGTGCGTGTGTTTGTTTTTGTGTGTGTTTTTGTTTTGTGTGTGTGTTTGTTTTTGTGTGTGTGTTTTTGTGTGTGTTTGTGTTTTTTCATTTTGTGTGTGTATTTGTTTTTGTGTGTGTGTTTGTTTTTCTGTGTGTGTGTTTTTGTTTTTGTGTGTTTTTGTTTTTGTGTGTGTGTTTTTTGTTTCTGTGTGTGTTTTTGTTTTTGTGTGTGTGTGTTTGTTTTTGTGCGTGTGTTTGTTTTTGTGTGTGTTTTTGTTTTGTGTGTGTGTTTGTTTTTCTGTGTGTGTGTTTTTGTTTTTGTGTGTTTTTGTTTTTGTGTGTGTGTTTTTTGTTTTTGTGTGTGTATTTGTTTTTGTGTGTGTTTTTGTTTGTGTGTGTGTGTTTGAGCTTTTGTTTTTGTGTGTGTTTTTGTTTTTCTGTGCGTGTGTGTTTTTGTTTTTGTGTGTGTTTTTGTTTTTCTGTGTGTGTGTTTTTTTGTTTTTGTGTGTCTTTTTGTTTTTGTGTGTGTTTTTGTTTTTGTGCGTATGTTTTTGTTTTTGTGTGTGTTTATGTTTTTGTGGGTGTGTGTGCTTTTGTGGGTGTGTGTGTTTTTGTTTTTGTGTGTGTTTTTGTTTTTCTGTGTGTGCGTGTTTTTTGTTTTTGTGTGTGTGTGTTTTTGTCTGTGTGTGTGTTTTTTGTTTTTTGCGTGTGTCTGTTTGTTTTTGTGTGTTTGTTTTTGTTTTTGTGTGTGTTTTTTGTTTTTGTGTGTGTATTTGTTTTTGTGTGTGTTTTTGTGTGTGTTTGTTTTTGTGTGTGTGTTTGTTTTTGTGTGTGTGTGTTTTTGTTTTTGTGTGTGTATTTGTTTTTGTGTGTGTTTGTTTTTGTGTGTGTTTTTGTTTTTCTGTGTGTGTGTTTGTTTTTGTTTGTGTTTTTGTTTTTGTGTGTGCGTGTTTGTTTGTTTTTGTGTGTGTTTTTGTTTTTCTGTGTGTATTTGTTTTTGTGTGTGTTTTTGTGTGTGTTTGTTTTTGTGTGTGTGTTTGTTTTTGTGTGTGTGTGTTTTTGTTTTTGTGTGTGTATTTGTTTTTGTGTGTGTTTGTTTTTGTGTGTGTTTTTGTTTTTCTGTGTGTGTGTTTGTTTTTGTTTGTGTTTTTGTTTTTGTGTGTGCGTGTTTGTTTGTTTTTGTGTGTGTTTTTGTTTTTCTTTATGTGTGTGTTTTGTTTTTGTGTATGTCTGTTTATTTTTGTGTGTGTTTTTGTTTTTGTGCGTGTTTTGGTTTTTCTGTGTGTGTATTTTTGTTTTTTGCGTGTGTTTTTGTTTTTGTTTATGTTTGTGTTTTTGTTTTTCTGTGTGTCTGTTTGTTTTTGTGTGTTTGTTTTTGTGTGTGTTTTTTGTTTTTGTGTGTGTATTTGTTTTTGTGTGTGTTTTTGTGTGTGTTTGTTTTTGTGTGTGTGTTTGTTTTTGTGTGTGTGTGTTTTTGTTTTTGTGTGTGTATTTGTTTTTGTGTGTGTTTGTTTTTGTGTGTGTTTTTGTTTTTCTGTGTGTGTGTTTGTTTTTGTTTGTGTTTTTGTTTTTGTGTGTGCGTGTTTGTTTGTTTTTGTGTGTGTTTTTGTTTTTCTGTGTGTGTGTGTTTTGTTTTTGTGTGTGTTTTTGTTTTTGTGTGTGTGTTTGTTTTTGTGTTTGTTTTTGTTTTTTTGTGTGTGTGTGTTTTTGAGCTTTTGTTTTTGTGTGTGTTTTTGTTTTTCTGTGCGTGTGTGTTTTTGTTTTCGTGTGTGTTTTTGTTATTGTGTGTGTGTGTTTGAGCTTTCGTTTTTGTGTGTGTTTTTGTTTTTCTGTGCGTGTGTGTTTTTGTTTTTGTGTGTGTTTTTGTTTTTATGTGTGTGTGTTTTTTGTTTTTGTGTGTGTTTTTGTTTTTGTGCATTTGTTTTTGTTTTTGTGTGTGTTTATGTTTTTGTGGGTGTGTCTTTTTTTGTGTATGTTTTTGTATTTCTGTGTGTGTGTGTTTTTTGTTTTTGTGTGTGTTTTTGTTTTTGTGTGTGTGTGTTTGTTTTTGTGTGTGTGTGGTTTTGTTTTTGTGTGTGTGTTTGTGTTTTGTTTTTGTATGTGGTTTTGTTTTTGTGTGTGTGTTTGTGTTTTGTTTTTGTGTGTTTTTGTGTGTGTGTTTATGTTTTTGTGGGTGTGTGTTTGTTTTTGTGTGTTTGTTTTTGTTGTTGTGTGTGTTTTAGTTTTTGTGTGTGTGGTTTTGTTTTTGTGTGTGTTTGTTTTTGTGTGTGTGTGTTTGTTTTTGTGTGTGTTTTTGTTTTTCTGTGCGTGTGTTTTTTGTTTTTGTGTGTGTGTCTTTTTGTGTGTGTGTGTGTTTTTTGTTTTTGTGTGTGTATTTGTTTTTGTGTGTGTGTTTGTTTTTGTGTGTGTTTTTGTTTTTGAGTGTGTGTGTGTGTTTTTGTTTTTGTGTGTGTGTTTTTGTTTTTGTGTGTGTTTTAGTTTTTGTGTGTTTTTTTGTTTTCGTGTGTGTTTTCGTTTTTCTGTGTGTGTGTGTTTTTGTTTTTGTGTGTGTTTTTCTTTTTGTGTGTGTGTTTGTGTTTTTGTTTTTGTGTGTGTTTTTGTGTTTGTTTTTGTTTTTTTTGTGTGTGTGTGTTTTTGTTTTTGTGTGTGTCTGTTTGTTTTTGTGTGTGTGTTTGTTTTTGTGTTTGTTTTTGTTTTTTTGTGTGTGTGTGTGTTTGAGCTTTTGTTTTTGTGTGTGTTTTTGTTTTTCTGTGCGTGTGTGTTTTTGTTTTTGTGTGTGTTTTTGTTTTTGTGTGTGTGTGTTTG
The DNA here is from genome assembly GCF_047496885.1 of Scyliorhinus torazame. Taxonomy (NCBI): domain Eukaryota; kingdom Metazoa; phylum Chordata; class Chondrichthyes; order Carcharhiniformes; family Scyliorhinidae; genus Scyliorhinus; species Scyliorhinus torazame. The sequence goes on from NW_027307790.1 coordinate 298,633, forward strand.
TTTTTGTGTGTGTGTCATTTTGTGTGTGTGTGTGTTTTTTGTTTTAGTGTGTGTATTTGTTTTTGTGTATGTGTTTGTTTTTGTGTGTGTTTTTGTTTTTATGTGTGTTTGTTTGAGCTTTTGTTTTTGTGTGTGTTTTTGTTTTTCTGTGCGTGTGTTTTTGTTTTTGTTTGTGTTTTTGTTTTTATGTGTGTTTGTTTGAGCTTTTGTTTTTGTGTGTGTTTTTGTTTTTCTGTGTGTGTTTTTTGTTTTTGTGTGTGTTTTTGTGTGTGTGTGTTTGTTTTTATGTGTGTGTGGTTTTGTTTTTGTGTGTTTTTGTTTTTGTGTGTGTGTTTTTATTTTTGTGTGTGTTTTTGTTTTTGAGTGTGTGTGTGAGTTTTTGTTTTTGTGTGTGTGTTTGTGTTTTTGTTTTTGTGTGTGTTTTTGTTTGTGTGTGTGTGTTTGTTTTTGTGTTTGTTTTTGTATTTTTGTGTGTGAGTGTGTTTGAGCTTTTGTTTTTGCGTGTGTTTTTGTTTTTCTGTGCGTGTGTGTTTTTGTTTTTGTGTGTGTTTTTGTTTTTGAGTGTGTGTGTGTGTTTTTGTTTTTGTGTGTGTGTGTTTGTTTTTGTGTGTGTGTCTTTTTGTGTGTGTGTGTGTTTTTGTTCTTCTGTGTGTGTGTATTTGATTTTGTGTGTGTGTTTGTTTTTGTGTGTGTTTTTGTTTTTATGTGTGTTTGTTTGAGCTTTTGTTTTTGTGTGCGTTTTTGTTTTTCTGTGTGTGTTTTTTGTTTTTGTGTGTGTTTTTGTGTGTGTGTGTTTGTTTTTATGTGTGTGTGGTTTTGTTTTTGTGTGTTTTTGTTTTTGTGTGTGTGTTTGTGTTTTTGTTTTTGTGTGTGTTTTTGTTTTTGTGTGTGTGTTTGTTTTTGTTTTTTTGTGTGTGTGTGTGTTTGAGCTTTTGTTTTTGTGTGTGTTTTTGTTTTTCTGTGCGTGTGTGTTTTTGTTTTTGTGTGTGTTTTTGTTTTTGTGTGTGTGTTTGTTTTTGTATGTGTGTTTTTGTGTGTGTTTGTGTTTTTTCTTTTTGTGTGTGTGTGTTTGAGCTTTTGTTTTTGTGTGTGTTTTTGTTTTTCTGTGTGTGTGTTTTTGTTTTTGTGTGTGTGTTTGAGCTTTTGTTTTTGTGTGTGTTTTTTGTTTTTTGCGTGTGTTTTTGTTTTGTGTGTGTGTTTGTTTTTGTGTGTGTGTGTGTTTTTGTTTTTGTGTGTGTTTTTGTTTTTCTGTGTGTGTGTTTTTTGTTTCTGTGTGTGTTTTTGTTTTTGAGTGTGTGTGTGTGTTTTTGTTTTTGTGTGTGTGTTTTTGTTTTTGTGTGTGTTTTAGTTTTTGTGTGTGTGTTTTTGCTTTTGTGTGTGTTTTAGTTTTTGTGTGTTTTTTTGTTTTCGTGTGTGTTTTCGTTTTTCTGTGTGTGTGTTTGTGTTTTTGTTTTTGTGTGTGTTTTTGTGTTTGTTTTTGTTTTTTTGTGTGTGTGTGTGTTTGAGCTTTTGTTTTTGTGTGTGTTTTTGTTTTTCTGTGCGTGTGTGTTTTTGTTTTTGTGTGTGTTTTTGTTTTTGTGTGTGTGTTTGTTTTTGTATGTGTGTTTTTGTGTGTGTTTGTGTTTTTTCTTTTTGTGTGTGTGTGTGTTTGAGCTTTTGTTTTTGTGTGTGTTTTTGTTTTTCTGTGTGTGTGTTTTTGTTTTTGTGTGTGTGTTTGAGCTTTTGTTTTTGTGTGTGTTTTTTGTTTTTTGCGTGTGTTTTTGTTTTGTGTGTGTGTTTGTTTTTGTGTGTGTGTGTGTTTTTGTTTTTGTGTGTGTTTTTGTTTTTCTGTGTGTGTGTTTTTTGTTTCTGTGTGTGTTTTTGTTTTTGAGTGTGTGTGTGTGTTTTTGTTTTTGTGTGTGTGTTTTTGTTTTTGTGTGTGTTTTAGTTTTTGTGTGTGTGTTTTTGCTTTTGTGTGTGTTTTAGTTCTTGTGTGTTTTTTTGTTTTCGTGTGTGTTTTCGTTTTTCTGTGTGTGTGTTTGTGTTTTTGTTTTTGTGTGTGTTTTTGTGTTTGTTTTTGTTTTTCTGTGTGTGTGTGTTTTTGTTTTTGTGTGTGTTTTTGTTTTTGTGTGTGTTTTTGTTTTTGTGCGTGTTTTTGTTTTTCTGTGCGTGTGTGTTTTTGTTTTTGTGTGTGTTTTTGTTTTTGTGTGTGTGTTTGTGTTTTTGTTTTTGTGTGTGTTTTTGTTTTTGTGTGTGTGTTTGTTTTTGTGTTTGTTTTTGTTTTTTTGTGTGTGTGTGTGTTTGAGCTTTTGTTTTTGTGTGTGTTTTTATTTTTCTGTGCGTGTGTGTTTTTGTTTTTGTGTGTGTTTTTGTTTTTGTGCATTTGTTTTTGTTTTTGTGTGTGTTTATGTTTTTGAGTGTGTGTGTGTGTTTTTGTTTTTGTGTGTGTGTTTTTGCTTTTGTGTGTGTTTTAGTTTTTGTGTGTTTTTTTGTTTTCGTGTGTGTTTTCGTTTTTCTGTGTGTGTGTTTGTGTTTTTTTTTTGTGTGTGTTTTTGTGTTTGTTTTTGTTTTTCTGTGTGTGTGTGTTTTTGTTTTTGTGTGTGTTTTTGTTTTTGTGTGTGTTTTTGTTTTTGTGCGTGTTTTTGTTTTTCTGTGCGTGTGTGTTTTAGTTTTTGTGTGTGTTTTTGTTTTTGTTTGTGTGTTTGTGTTTTTGTTTTTGTGTGTGTTTTTGTTTTTGTGTGTGTGTTTGTTTTTGTGTTTGTTTTTGTTTTTTTGTGTGTGTGTGTGTTTGAGCTTTTGTTTTTGTGTGTGTTTTTATTTTTCTGTGCGTGTGTGTTTTTGTTTTTGTGTGTGTTTTTGTTTTTGTGCATTTGTTTTTGTTTTTGTGTGTGTTTATGTTTTTGTGGGTGTATGTTTTTTTGTGTATGTTTTTGTTTTTCTGTGTGTGTGTGTTTTGTTTCTGTGTGTGTTTTTGTTTTTGTGTGTGTGTGTTTGTTTTTGTGCGTGTGTTTGTTTTTGTGTGTGTTTTTGTTTTGTGTGTGTGTTTGTTTTTGTGTGTGTGTTTTTGTGTGTGTTTGTGTTTTTTCATTTTGTGTGTGTATTTGTTTTTGTGTGTGTGTTTGTTTTTCTGTGTGTGTGTTTTTGTTTTTGTGTGTTTTTGTTTTTGTGTGTGTGTTTTTTGTTTCTGTGTGTGTTTTTGTTTTTGTGTGTGTGTGTTTGTTTTTGTGCGTGTGTTTGTTTTTGTGTGTGTTTTTGTTTTGTGTGTGTGTTTGTTTTTCTGTGTGTGTGTTTTTGTTTTTGTGTGTTTTTGTTTTTGTGTGTGTGTTTTTTGTTTTTGTGTGTGTATTTGTTTTTGTGTGTGTTTTTGTTTGTGTGTGTGTGTTTGAGCTTTTGTTTTTGTGTGTGTTTTTGTTTTTCTGTGCGTGTGTGTTTTTGTTTTTGTGTGTGTTTTTGTTTTTCTGTGTGTGTGTTTTTTTGTTTTTGTGTGTCTTTTTGTTTTTGTGTGTGTTTTTGTTTTTGTGCGTATGTTTTTGTTTTTGTGTGTGTTTATGTTTTTGTGGGTGTGTGTGCTTTTGTGGGTGTGTGTGTTTTTGTTTTTGTGTGTGTTTTTGTTTTTCTGTGTGTGCGTGTTTTTTGTTTTTGTGTGTGTGTGTTTTTGTCTGTGTGTGTGTTTTTTGTTTTTTGCGTGTGTCTGTTTGTTTTTGTGTGTTTGTTTTTGTTTTTGTGTGTGTTTTTTGTTTTTGTGTGTGTATTTGTTTTTGTGTGTGTTTTTGTGTGTGTTTGTTTTTGTGTGTGTGTTTGTTTTTGTGTGTGTGTGTTTTTGTTTTTGTGTGTGTATTTGTTTTTGTGTGTGTTTGTTTTTGTGTGTGTTTTTGTTTTTCTGTGTGTGTGTTTGTTTTTGTTTGTGTTTTTGTTTTTGTGTGTGCGTGTTTGTTTGTTTTTGTGTGTGTTTTTGTTTTTCTGTGTGTATTTGTTTTTGTGTGTGTTTTTGTGTGTGTTTGTTTTTGTGTGTGTGTTTGTTTTTGTGTGTGTGTGTTTTTGTTTTTGTGTGTGTATTTGTTTTTGTGTGTGTTTGTTTTTGTGTGTGTTTTTGTTTTTCTGTGTGTGTGTTTGTTTTTGTTTGTGTTTTTGTTTTTGTGTGTGCGTGTTTGTTTGTTTTTGTGTGTGTTTTTGTTTTTCTTTATGTGTGTGTTTTGTTTTTGTGTATGTCTGTTTATTTTTGTGTGTGTTTTTGTTTTTGTGCGTGTTTTGGTTTTTCTGTGTGTGTATTTTTGTTTTTTGCGTGTGTTTTTGTTTTTGTTTATGTTTGTGTTTTTGTTTTTCTGTGTGTCTGTTTGTTTTTGTGTGTTTGTTTTTGTGTGTGTTTTTTGTTTTTGTGTGTGTATTTGTTTTTGTGTGTGTTTTTGTGTGTGTTTGTTTTTGTGTGTGTGTTTGTTTTTGTGTGTGTGTGTTTTTGTTTTTGTGTGTGTATTTGTTTTTGTGTGTGTTTGTTTTTGTGTGTGTTTTTGTTTTTCTGTGTGTGTGTTTGTTTTTGTTTGTGTTTTTGTTTTTGTGTGTGCGTGTTTGTTTGTTTTTGTGTGTGTTTTTGTTTTTCTGTGTGTGTGTGTTTTGTTTTTGTGTGTGTTTTTGTTTTTGTGTGTGTGTTTGTTTTTGTGTTTGTTTTTGTTTTTTTGTGTGTGTGTGTTTTTGAGCTTTTGTTTTTGTGTGTGTTTTTGTTTTTGTGTGCGTGTGTGTTTTTGTTTTTGTGTGTGTTTTTGTTTTTCTGTGTGTGTGTTTTTTGTTTTTGTGTGTGTTTTTGTTTTTGTGTGTGTTTTTGTTTTTGAGTGTGTTTTTGTTTTTGAGTGTGTGTGTGTGTTTTTGTTTTTGTGTGTGTGTTTTTGTTTTTGTGTGTGTTTTAGTTTTTGTGTGTTTTTTTGTTTTCGTGTGTGTTTTCGTTTTTCTGTGTGTGTGTGTTTTTGTTTTTGTGTGTGTTTTTCTTTTTGTGTGTGTGTTTGTGTTTTTGTTTTTGTGTGTGTTTTTGTGTTTGTTTTTGTTTTTTTGTGTGTGTGTGTTTTTGTTTTTGTGTGTGTCTGTTTGTTTTTGTGTGTGTGTTTGTTTTTGTGTTTGTTTTTGTTTTTTGTGTGTGTGTGTGTTTGAGCTTTTGTTTTTGTGTGTGTTTTTGTTTTTCTGTGCGTGTGTGTTTTTGTTTTTGTGTGTGTTTTTGTTTTTGTGTGTGTGTGTTTGTTTTTGTGTGTGTGTCATTTTGTGTGTGTGTGTGTTTTTTGTTTTTGTGTGTGTATTTGTTTTTGTGTATGTGTTTGTTTTTGTGTGTGTTTTTGTTTTTATGTGTGTTTGTTTGAGCTTTTGTTTTTGTGTGTGTTTTTGTTTTTCTGTGCGTGTGTTTTTGTTTTTGTTTGTGTTTTTGTTTTTATGTGTGTTTGTTTGAGCTTTTGTTTTTGTGTGTGTTTTTGTTTTTCTGTGTGTGTGTTTTTTTGTTTTTGTGTGTCTTTTTGTTTTTGTGTGTGTTTTTGTTTTTGTGCGTATGTTTTTGTTTTTGTGTGTGTTTATGTTTTTGTGGGTGTGTGTGCTTTTGTGGGTGTGTGTGTTTTTGTTTTTGTGTGTGTTTTTGTTTTTCTGTGTGTGCGTGTTTTTTGTTTTTGTGTGTGTGTGTTTTTGTCTGTGTGTGTGTTTTTTGTTTTTTGCGTGTGTCTGTTTGTTTTTGTGTGTTTGTTTTTGTTTTTGTGTGTGTTTTTTGTTTTTGTGTGTGTATTTGTTTTTGTGTGTGTTTTTGTGTGTGTTTGTTTTTGTGTGTGTGTTTGTTTTTGTGTGTGTGTGTTTTTGTTTTTGTGTGTGTATTTGTTTTTGTGTGTGTTTGTTTTTGTGTGTGTTTTTGTTTTTCTGTGTGTGTGTTTGTTTTTGTTTGTGTTTTTGTTTTTGTGTGTGCGTGTTTGTTTGTTTTTGTGTGTGTTTTTGTTTTTCTGTGTGTATTTGTTTTTGTGTGTGTTTTTGTGTGTGTTTGTTTTTGTGTGTGTGTTTGTTTTTGTGTGTGTGTGTTTTTGTTTTTGTGTGTGTATTTGTTTTTGTGTGTGTTTGTTTTTGTGTGTGTTTTTGTTTTTCTGTGTGTGTGTTTGTTTTTGTTTGTGTTTTTGTTTTTGTGTGTGCGTGTTTGTTTGTTTTTGTGTGTGTTTTTGTTTTTCTTTATGTGTGTGTTTTGTTTTTGTGTATGTCTGTTTATTTTTGTGTGTGTTTTTGTTTTTGTGCGTGTTTTGGTTTTTCTGTGTGTGTATTTTTGTTTTTTGCGTGTGTTTTTGTTTTTGTTTATGTTTGTGTTTTTGTTTTTCTGTGTGTCTGTTTGTTTTTGTGTGTTTGTTTTTGTGTGTGTTTTTTGTTTTTGTGTGTGTATTTGTTTTTGTGTGTGTTTTTGTGTGTGTTTGTTTTTGTGTGTGTGTTTGTTTTTGTGTGTGTGTGTTTTTGTTTTTGTGTGTGTATTTGTTTTTGTGTGTGTTTGTTTTTGTGTGTGTTTTTGTTTTTCTGTGTGTGTGTTTGTTTTTGTTTGTGTTTTTGTTTTTGTGTGTGCGTGTTTGTTTGTTTTTGTGTGTGTTTTTGTTTTTCTGTGTGTGTGTGTTTTGTTTTTGTGTGTGTTTTTGTTTTTGTGTGTGTGTTTGTTTTTGTGTTTGTTTTTGTTTTTTTGTGTGTGTGTGTTTTTGAGCTTTTGTTTTTGTGTGTGTTTTTGTTTTTGTGTGCGTGTGTGTTTTTGTTTTTGTGTGTGTTTTTGTTTTTCTGTGTGTGTGTTTTTTGTTTTTGTGTGTGTTTTTGTTTTTGTGTGTGTTTTTGTTTTTGAGTGTGTTTTTGTTTTTGAGTGTGTGTGTGTGTTTTTGTTTTTGTGTGTGTGTTTTTGTTTTTGTGTGTGTTTTAGTTTTTGTGTGTTTTTTTGTTTTCGTGTGTGTTTTCGTTTTTCTGTGTGTGTGTGTTTTTGTTTTTGTGTGTGTTTTTCTTTTTGTGTGTGTGTTTGTGTTTTTGTTTTTGTGTGTGTTTTTGTGTTTGTTTTTGTTTTTTTGTGTGTGTGTGTTTTTGTTTTTGTGTGTGTCTGTTTGTTTTTGTGTGTGTGTTTGTTTTTGTGTTTGTTTTTGTTTTTTGTGTGTGTGTGTGTTGGAGCTTTTGTTTTTGTGTGTGTTTTTGTTTTTCTGTGCGTGTGTGTTTTTGTTTTTGTGTGTGTTTTTGTTTTTGTGTGTGTGTGTTTGTTTTTGTGTGTGTGTCATTTTGTGTGTGTGTGTGTTTTTTGTTTTTGTGTGTGTATTTGTTTTTGTGTATGTGTTTGTTTTTGTGTGTGTTTTTGTTTTTATGTGTGTTTGTTTGAGCTTTTGTTTTTGTGTGTGTTTTTGTTTTTCTGTGCGTGTGTTTTTGTTTTTGTTTGTGTTTTTGTTTTTATGTGTGTTTGTTTGAGCTTTTGTTTTTGTGTGTGTTTTTGTTTTTCTGTGTGTGTTTTTTGTTTTTGTGTGTGTTTTTGTGTGTGTGTGTTTGTTTTTATGTGTGTGTGGTTTTGTTTTTGTGTGTTTTTGTTTTTGTGTGTGTGTTTTTATTTTTGTGTGTGTTTTTGTTTTTGAGTGTGTGTGTGAGTTTTTGTTTTTGTGTGTGTGTTTGTGTTTTTGTTTTTGTGTGTGTTTTTGTTTGTGTGTGTGTGTTTGTTTTTGTGTTTGTTTTTGTTTTTTTGTGTGTGTGTGTGTTTGAGCTTTTGTTTTTGTGTGTGTTTTTGTTTTTCTGTGCGTGTGTGTTTTTGTTTTTGTGTGTGTTTTTGTTTTTGAGTGTGTGTGTGTGTTTTTGTTTTTGTGTGTGTGTGTTTGTTTTTGTGTGTGTGTCTTTTTGTGTGTGTGTGTGTTTTTGTTCTTCTGTGTGTGTGTATTTGATTTTGTGTGTGTGTTTGTTTTTGTGTGTGTTTTTGTTTTTATGTGTGTTTGTTTGAGCTTTTGTTTTTGTGTGTGTTTTTGTTTTTCTGTGTGTGTTTTTTGTTTTTGTGTGTGTTTTTGTGTGTGTGTGTTTGTTTTTATGTGTGTGTGGTTTTGTTTTTGTGTGTTTTTGTTTTTGTGTGTGTGTTTGTGTTTTTGTTTTTGTGTGTGTTTTTGTTTTTGTGTGTGTGTTTGTTTTTGTTTTTTTGTGTGTGTGTGTGTTTGAGCTTTTGTTTTTGTGTGTGTTTTTGTTTTTCTGTGCGTGTGTGTTTTTGTTTTTGTGTGTGTTTTTGTTTTTGTGTGTGTGTTTGTTTTTGTATGTGTGTTTTTGTGTGTGTTTGTGTTTTTTCTTTTTGTGTGTGTGTGTGTTTGAGCTTTTGTTTTTGTGTGTGTTTTTGTTTTTCTGTGTGTGTGTTTTTGTTTTTGTGTGTGTGTTTGAGCTTTTGTTTTTGTGTGTGTTTTTTGTTTTTTGCGTGTGTTTTTGTTTTGTGTGTGTGTTTGTTTTTGTGTGTGTGTGTGTTTTTGTTTTTGTGTGTGTTTTTGTTTTTCTGTGTGTGTGTTTTTTGTTTCTGTGTGTGTTTTTGTTTTTGAGTGTGTGTGTGTGTTTTTGTTTTTGTGTGTGTGTTTTTGTTTTTGTGTGTGTTTTAGTTGTTGTGTGTGTGTTTTTGCTTTTGTGTGTGTTTTAGTTCTTGTGTGTTTTTTTGTTTTCGTGTGTGTTTTCGTTTTTCTGTGTGTGTGTTTGTGTTTTTGTTTTTGTGTGTGTTTTTGTGTTTGTTTTTGTTTTTCTGTGTGTGTGTGTTTTTGTTTTTGTGTGTGTTTTTGTTTTTGTGTGTGTTTTTGTTTTTGTGCGTGTTTTTGTTTTTCTGTGCGTGTGTGTTTTTGTTTTTGTGTGTGTTTTTGTTTTTGTGTGTGTGTTTGTGTTTTTGTTTTTGTGTGTGTTTTTGTTTTTGTGTGTGTGTTTGTTTTTGTGTTTGTTTTTGTTTTTTTGTGTGTGTGTGTGTTTGAGCTTTTGTTTTTGTGTGTGTTTTTATTTTTCTGTGCGTGTGTGTTTTTGTTTTTGTGTGTGTTTTTGTTTTTGTGCATTTGTTTTTGTTTTTGTGTGTGTTTATGTTTTTGAGTGTGTGTGTGTGTTTTTGTTTTTGTGTGTGTGTTTTTGCTTTTGTGTGTGTTTTAGTTTTTGTGTGTTTTTTTGTTTTCGTGTGTGTTTTCGTTTTTCTGTGTGTGTGTTTGTGTTTTTTTTTTGTGTGTGTTTTTGTGTTTGTTTTTGTTTTTCTGTGTGTGTGTGTTTTTGTTTTTGTGTGTGTTTTTGTTTTTGTGTGTGTTTTTGTTTTTGTGCGTGTTTTTGTTTTTCTGTGCGTGTGTGTTTTAGTTTTTGTGTGTGTTTTTGTTTTTGTGTGTGTGTTTGTGTTTTTGTTTTTGTGTGTGTTTTTGTTTTTGTGTGTGTGTTTGTTTTTGTGTTTGTTTTTGTTTTTTTGTGTGTGTGTGTGTTTGAGCTTTTGTTTTTGTGTGTGTTTTTATTTTTCTGTGCGTGTGTGTTTTTGTTTTTGTGTGTGTTTTTGTTTTTGTGCATTTGTTTTTGTTTTTGTGTGTGTTTATGTTTTTGTGGGTGTATGTTTTTTTGTGTATGTTTTTGTTTTTCTGTGTGTGTGTGTTTTGTTTCTGTGTGTGTTTTTGTTTTTGTGTGTGTGTGTTTGTTTTTGTGCGTGTGTTTGTTTTTGTGTGTGTTTTTGTTTTGTGTGTGTGTTTGTTTTTGTGTGTGTGTTTTTGTGTGTGTTTGTGTTTTTTCATTTTGTGTGTGTATTTGTTTTTGTGTGTGTGTTTGTTTTTCTGTGTGTGTGTTTTTGTTTTTGTGTGTTTTTGTTTTTGTGTGTGTGTTTTTTGTTTCTGTGTGTGTTTTTGTTTTTGTGTGTGTGTGTTTGTTTTTGTGCGTGTGTTTGTTTTTGTGTGTGTTTTTGTTTTGTGTGTGTGTTTGTTTTTCTGTGTGTGTGTTTTTGTTTTTGTGTGTTTTTGTTTTTGTGTGTGTGTTTTTTGTTTTTGTGTGTGTATTTGTTTTTGTGTGTGTTTTTGTTTGTGTGTGTGTGTTTGAGCTTTTGTTTTTGTGTGTGTTTTTGTTTTTCTGTGCGTGTGTGTTTTTGTTTTTGTGTGTGTTTTTGTTTTTCTGTGTGTGTGTTTTTTTGTTTTTGTGTGTCTTTTTGTTTTTGTGTGTGTTTTTGTTTTTGTGCGTATGTTTTTGTTTTTGTGTGTGTTTATGTTTTTGTGGGTGTGTGTGCTTTTGTGGGTGTGTGTGTTTTTGATTTTGTGTGTGTTTTTGTTTTTCTGTGTGTGCGTGTTTTTTGTTTTTGTGTGTGTGTGTTTTTGTCTGTGTGTGTGTTTTTTGTTTTTTGCGTGTGTCTGTTTGTTTTTGTGTGTTTGTTTTTGTTTTTGTGTGTGTTTTTTGTTTTTGTGTGTGTATTTGTTTTTGTGTGTGTTTTTGTGTGTGTTTGTTTTTGTGTGTGTGTTTGTTTTTGTGTGTGTGTGTTTTTGTTTTTGTGTGTGTATTTGTTTTTGTGTGTGTTTGTTTTTGTGTGTGTTTTTGTTTTTCTGTGTGTGTGTTTGTTTTTGTTTGTGTTTTTGTTTTTGTGTGTGCGTGTTTGTTTGTTTTTGTGTGTGTTTTTGTTTTTCTGTGTGTATTTGTTTTTGTGTGTGTTTTTGTGTGTGTTTGTTTTTGTGTGTGTGTTTGTTTTTGTGTGTGTGTGTTTTTGTTTTTGTGTGTGTATTTGTTTTTGTGTGTGTTTGTTTTTGTGTGTGTTTTTGTTTTTCTGTGTGTGTGTTTGTTTTTGTTTGTGTTTTTGTTTTTGTGTGTGCGTGTTTGTTTGTTTTTGTGTGTGTTTTTGTTTTTCTTTATGTGTGTGTTTTGTTTTTGTGTATGTCTGTTTATTTTTGTGTGTGTTTTTGTTTTTGTGCGTGTTTTGGTTTTTCTGTGTGTGTATTTTTGTTTTTTGCGTGTGTTTTTGTTTTTGTTTATGTTTGTGTTTTTGTTTTTCTGTGTGTCTGTTTGTTTTTGTGTGTTTGTTTTTGTGTGTGTTTTTTGTTTTTGTGTGTGTATTTGTTTTTGTGTGTGTTTTTGTGTGTGTTTGTTTTTGTGTGTGTGTTTGTTTTTGTGTGTGTGTGTTTTTGTTTTTGTGTGTGTATTTGTTTTTGTGTGTGTTTGTTTTTGTGTGTGTTTTTGTTTTTCTGTGTGTGTGTTTGTTTTGTTTGTGTTTTTGTTTTTGTGTGTGCGTGTTTGTTTGTTTTTGTGTGTGTTTTTGTTTTTCTGTGTGTGTGTGTTTTGTTTTTGTGTGTTTTTGTTTTTGTGTGTGTGTTTGTGTTTTTGTTTTTGTGTGTGTGTGTTTTTGTTTTTGTGTGTGTATTTGTTTTTGTGTGTGTTTGTTTTTGTGTGTGTTTTTGTTTTTCTGTGTGTGTGTTTGTTTTTGTTTGTGTTTTTGTTTTTGTGTGTGCGTGTTTGTTTGTTTTTGTGTGTGTTTTTGTTTTTCTGTGTGTGTGTGTTTTGTTTTTGTGTGTTTTTGTTTTTGTGTGTGTGTTTGTGTTTTTGTTTTTGTGTGTGTTTTTGTTTTTGTGTGTGTGTTTGTTTTTGTGTTTGTTTTTGTTTTTTTGTGTGTGTGTGTGTTTGAGCTTTTGTTTTTGTGTGTGTTTTTATTTTTCTGTGCGTGTGTGTTTTTGTTTTTGTGTGTGTTTTTGTTTTTGTGCATTTGTTTTTGTTTTTGTGTGTGTTTATGTTTTTGAGTGTGTGTGTGTGTTTTTGTTTTTGTGTGTGTGTTTTTGCTTTTGTGTGTGTTTTAGTTTTTGTGTGTTTTTTTGTTTTCGTGTGTGTTTTCGTTTTTCTGTGTGTGTGTTTGTGTTTTTTTTTTGTGTGTGTTTTTGTGTTTGTTTTTGTTTTTCTGTGTGTGTGTGTTTTTGTTTTTGTGTGTGTTTTTGTTTTTGTGTGTGTTTTTGTTTTTGTGCGTGTTTTTGTTTTTCTGTGCGTGTGTGTTTTAGTTTTTGTGTGTGTTTTTGTTTTTGTGTGTGTGTTTGTGTTTTTGTTTTTGTGTGTGTTTTTGTTTTTGTGTGTGTGTTTGTTTTTGTGTTTGTTTTTGTTTTTTTGTGTGTGTGTGTGTTTGAGCTTTTGTTTTTGTGTGTGTTTTTATTTTTCTGTGCGTGTGTGTTTTTGTTTTTGTGTGTGTTTTTGTTTTTGTGCATTTGTTTTTGTTTTTGTGTGTGTTTATGTTTTTGTGGGTGTATGTTTTTTTGTGTATGTTTTTGTTTTTCTGTGTGTGTGTGTTTTGTTTCTGTGTGTGTTTTTGTTTTTGTGTGTGTGTGTTTGTTTTTGTGCGTGTGTTTGTTTTTGTGTGTGTTTTTGTTTTGTGTGTGTGTTTGTTTTTGTGTGTGTGTTTTTGTGTGTGTTTGTGTTTTTTCATTTTGTGTGTGTATTTGTTTTTGTGTGTGTGTTTGTTTTTCTGTGTGTGTGTTTTTGTTTTTGTGTGTTTTTGTTTTTGTGTGTGTGTTTTTTGTTTCTGTGTGTGTTTTTGTTTTTGTGTGTGTGTGTTTGTTTTTGTGCGTGTGTTTGTTTTTGTGTGTGTTTTTGTTTTGTGTGTGTGTTTGTTTTTCTGTGTGTGTGTTTTTGTTTTTGTGTGTTTTTGTTTTTGTGTGTGTGTTTTTTGTTTTTGTGTGTGTATTTGTTTTTGTGTGTGTTTTTGTTTGTGTGTGTGTGTTTGAGCTTTTGTTTTTGTGTGTGTTTTTGTTTTTCTGTGCGTGTGTGTTTTTGTTTTTGTGTGTGTTTTTGTTTTTCTGTGTGTGTGTTTTTTTGTTTTTGTGTGTCTTTTTGTTTTTGTGTGTGTTTTTGTTTTTGTGCGTATGTTTTTGTTTTTGTGTGTGTTTATGTTTTTGTGGGTGTGTGTGCTTTTGTGGGTGTGTGTGTTTTTGATTTTGTGTGTGTTTTTGTTTTTCTGTGTGTGCGTGTTTTTTGTTTTTGTGTGTGTGTGTTTTTGTCTGTGTGTGTGTTTTTTGTTTTTTGCGTGTGTCTGTTTGTTTTTGTGTGTTTGTTTTTGTTTTTGTGTGTGTTTTTTGTTTTTGTGTGTGTATTTGTTTTTGTGTGTGTTTTTGTGTGTGTTTGTTTTTGTGTGTGTGTTTGTTTTTGTGTGTGTGTGTTTTTGTTTTTGTGTGTGTATTTGTTTTTGTGTGTGTTTGTTTTTGTGTGTGTTTTTGTTTTTCTGTGTGTGTGTTTGTTTTTGTTTGTGTTTTTGTTTTTGTGTGTGCGTGTTTGTTTGTTTTTGTGTGTGTTTTTGTTTTTCTGTGTGTATTTGTTTTTGTGTGTGTTTTTGTGTGTGTTTGTTTTTGTGTGTGTGTTTGTTTTTGTGTGTGTGTGTTTTTGTTTTTGTGTGTGTATTTGTTTTTGTGTGTGTTTGTTTTTGTGTGTGTTTTTGTTTTTCTGTGTGTGTGTTTGTTTTTGTTTGTGTTTTTGTTTTTGTGTGTGCGTGTTTGTTTGTTTTTGTGTGTGTTTTTGTTTTTCTTTATGTGTGTGTTTTGTTTTTGTGTATGTCTGTTTATTTTTGTGTGTGTTTTTGTTTTTGTGCGTGTTTTGGTTTTTCTGTGTGTGTATTTTTGTTTTTTGCGTGTGTTTTTGTTTTTGTTTATGTTTGTGTTTTTGTTTTTCTGTGTGTCTGTTTGTTTTTGTGTGTTTGTTTTTGTGTGTGTTTTTTGTTTTTGTGTGTGTATTTGTTTTTGTGTGTGTTTTTGTGTGTGTTTGTTTTTGTGTGTGTGTTTGTTTTTGTGTGTGTGTGTTTTTGTTTTTGTGTGTGTATTTGTTTTTGTGTGTGTTTGTTTTTGTGTGTGTTTTTGTTTTTCTGTGTGTGTGTTTGTTTTTGTTTGTGTTTTTGTTTTTGTGTGTGCGTGTTTGTTTGTTTTTGTGTGTGTTTTTGTTTTTCTGTGTGTGTGTGTTTTGTTTTTGTGTGTTTTTGTTTTTGTGTGTGTGTTTGTTTTTGTGTTTGTTTTTGTTTTTTTGTGTGTGTGTGTTTTTGAGCTTTTGTTTTTGTGTGTGTTTTTGTTTTTCTGTGCGTGTGTGTTTTTGTTTTCGTGTGTGTTTTTGTTATTGTGTGTGTGTGTTTGAGCTTTCGTTTTTGTGTGTGTTTTTGTTTTTCTGTGCGTGTGTGTTTTTGTTTTTGTGTGTGTTTTTGTTTTTATGTGTGTGTGTTTTTTGTTTTTGTGTGTGTTTTTGTTTTTGTGCATTTGTTTTTGTTTTTGTGTGTGTTTATGTTTTTGTGGGTGTGTCTTTTTTTGTGTATGTTTTTGTATTTCTGTGTGTGTGTGTTTTTTGTTTTTGTGTGTGTTTTTGTTTTTGTGTGTGTGTGTTTGTTTTTGTGTGTGTGTGGTTTTGTTTTTGTGTGTGTGTTTGTGTTTTGTTTTTGTATGTGGTTTTGTTTTTGTGTGTGTGTTTGTGTTTTGTTTTTGTGTGTTTTTGTGTGTGTGTTTATGTTTTTGTGGGTGTGTGTTTGTTTTTGTGTGTTTGTTTTTGTTGTTGTGTGTGTTTTAGTTTTTGTGTGTGTGGTTTTGTTTTTGTGTGTGTTTGTTTTTGTGTGTGTGTGTTTGTTTTTGTGTGTGTTTTTGTTTTTCTGTGCGTGTGTTTTTTGTTTTTGTGTGTGTGTCTTTTTGTGTGTGTGTGTGTTTTTTGTTTTTGTGTGTGTATTTGTTTTTGTGTGTGTGTTTGTTTTTGTGTGTGTTTTTGTTTTTGAGTGTGTGTGTGTGTTTTTGTTTTTGTGTGTGTGTTTTTGTTTTTGTGTGTGTTTTAGTTTTTGTGTGTTTTTTTGTTTTCGTGTGTGTTTTCGTTTTTCTGTGTGTGTGTGTTTTTGTTTTTGTGTGTGTTTTTCTTTTTGTGTGTGTGTTTGTGTTTTTGTTTTTGTGTGTGTTTTTGTGTTTGTTTTTGTTTTTTTTGTGTGTGTGTGTTTTTGTTTTTGTGTGTGTCTGTTTGTTTTTGTGTGTGTGTTTGTTTTTGTGTTTGTTTTTGTTTTTTTGTGTGTGTGTGTGTTTGAGCTTTTGTTTTTGTGTGTGTTTTTGTTTTTCTGTGCGTGTGTGTTTTTGTTTTTGTGTGTGTTTTTGTTTTTGTGTGTGTGTGTTTGTTTTTGTGTGTGTGTCATTTTGTGTGTGTGTGTGTTTTTTGTTTTTGTGTGTGTATTTGTTTTTGTGTATGTGTTTGTTTTTGTGTGTGTTTTTGTTTTTATGTGTGTTTGTTTGAGCTTTTGTTTTTGTGTGTGTTTTTGTTTTTCTGTGCGTGTGTTTTTGTTTTTGTTTGTGTTTTTGTTTTTATGTGTGTTTGTTTGAGCTTTTGTTTTTGTGTGTGTTTTTGTTTTTCTGTGTGTGTTTTTTGTTTTTGTGTGTGTTTTTGTGTGTGTGTGTTTGTTTTTATGTGTGTGTGGTTTTGTTTTTGTGTGTTTTTGTTTTTGTGTGTGTGTTTTTATTTTTGTGTGTGTTTTTGTTTTTGAGTGTGTGTGTGAGTTTTTGTTTTTGTGTGTGTGTTTGTGTTTTTGTTTTTGTGTGTGTTTTTGTTTGTGTGTGTGTGTTTGTTTTTGTGTTTGTTTTTGTATTTTTGTGTGTGAGTGTGTTTGAGCTTTTGTTTTTGTGTGTGTTTTTGTTTTTCTGTGCGTGTGTGTTTTTGTTTTTGTGTGTGTTTTTGTTTTTGAGTGTGTGTGTGTGTTTTTGTTTTTGTGTGTGTGTGTTTGTTTTTGTGTGTGTGTCTTTTTGTGTGTGTGTGTGTTTTTGTTCTTCTGTGTGTGTGTATTTGATTTTGTGTGTGTGTTTGTTTTTGTGTGTGTTTTTGTTTTTATGTGTGTTTGTTTGAGCTTTTGTTTTTGTGTGTGTTTTTGTTTTTCTGTGTGTGTTTTTTGTTTTTGTGTGTGTTTTTGTGTGTGTGTTTTTGTTTTTGTGTGTGTTTTTGTTTTTGTGTGTGTGTTTGTTTTTGTTTTTTTGTGTGTGTGTGTGTTTGAGCTTTTGTTTTTGTGTGTGTTTTTGTTTTTCTGTGCGTGTGTGTTTTTGTTTTTGTGTGTGTTTTTGTTTTTGTGTGTGTGTTTGTTTTTGTATGTGTGTTTTTGTGTGTGTTTGTGTTTTTTCTTTTTGTGTGTGTGTGTTTGAGCTTTTGTTTTTGTGTGTGTTTTTGTTTTTCTGTGTGTGTGTTTTTGTTTTTGTGTGTGTGTTTGAGCTTTTGTTTTTGTGTGTGTTTTTTGTTTTTTGCGTGTGTTTTTGTTTTGTGTGTGTGTTTGTTTTTGTGTGTGTGTGTGTTTTTGTTTTTGTGTGTGTTTTTGTTTTTCTGTGTGTGTGTTTTTTGTTTCTGTGTGTGTTTTTGTTTTTGAGTGTGTGTGTGTGTTTTTGTTTTTGTGTGTGTGTTTTTGTTTTTGTGTGTGTTTTAGTTTTTGTGTGTGTGTTTTTGCTTTTGTGTGTGTTTTAGTTTTTGTGTGTTTTTTTGTTTTCGTGTGTGTTTTCGTTTTTCTGTGTGTGTGTTTGTGTTTTTGTTTTTGTGTGTGTGTTTTTATTTTTGTGTGTGTTTTTGTTTTTGAGTGTGTGTGTGAGTTTTTGTTTTTGTGTGTGTGTTTGTGTTTTTGTTTTTGTGTGTGTTTTTGTTTGTGTGTGTGTGTTTGTTTTTGTGTTTGTTTTTGTATTTTTGTGTGTGAGTGTGTTTGAGCTTTTGTTTTTGTGTGTGTTTTTGTTTTTCTGTGCGTGTGTGTTTTTGTTTTTGTGTGTGTTTTTGTTTTTGAGTGTGTGTGTGTGTTTTTGTTTTTGTGTGTGTGTGTTTGTTTTTGTGTGTGTGTCTTTTTGTGTGTGTGTGTGTTTTTGTTCTTCTGTGTGTGTGTATTTGATTTTGTGTGTGTGTTTGTTTTTGTGTGTGTTTTTGTTTTTATGTGTGTTTGTTTGAGCTTTTGTTTTTGTGTGTGTTTTTGTTTTTCTGTGTGTGTTTTTTGTTTTTGTGTGTGTTTTTGTGTGTGTGTTTTTGTTTTTGTGTGTGTTTTTGTTTTTGTGTGTGTGTTTGTTTTTGTTTTTTTGTGTGTGTGTGTGTTTGAGCTTTTGTTTTTGTGTGTGTTTTTGTTTTTCTGTGCGTGTGTGTTTTTGTTTTTGTGTGTGTTTTTGTTTTTGTGTGTGTGTTTGTTTTTGTATGTGTGTTTTTGTGTGTGTTTGTGTTTTTTCTTTTTGTGTGTGTGTGTTTGAGCTTTTGTTTTTGTGTGTGTTTTTGTTATTCTGTGTGTGTGTTTTTGTTTTTGTGTGTGTGTTTGAGCTTTTGTTTTTGTGTGTGTTTTTTGTTTTTTGCGTGTGTTTTTGTTTTGTGTGTGTGTTTGTTTTTGTGTGTGTGTGTGTTTTTGTTTTTGTGTGTGTTTTTGTTTTTCTGTGTGTGTGTTTTTTGTTTCTGTGTGTGTTTTTGTTTTTGAGTGTGTGTGTGTGTTTTTGTTTTTGTGTGTGTGTTTTTGTTTTTGTGTGTGTTTTAGTTTTTGTGTGTGTGTTTTTGCTTTTGTGTGTGTTTTAGTTTTTGTGTGTTTTTTTGTTTTCGTGTGTGTTTTCGTTTTTCTGTGTGTGTGTTTGTGTTTTTGTTTTTGTGTGTGTTTTTGTGTTTGTTTTTGTTTTTTTGTGTGTGTGTGTGTTTGAGCTTTTGTTTTTGTGTGTGTTTTTGTTTTTCTGTGCGTGTGTGTTTTTGTTTTTGTGTGTGTTTTTGTTTTTGTGTGTGTGTTTGTTTTTGTATGTGTGTTTTTGTGTGTGTTTGTGTTTTTTCTTTTTGTGTGTGTGTGTGTTTGAGCTTTTGTTTTTGTGTGTGTTTTTGTTTTTCTGTGTGTGTGTTTTTGTTTTTGTGTGTGTGTTTGAGCTTTTGTTTTTGTGTGTGTTTTTTGTTTTTTGCGTGTGTTTTTGTTTTGTGTGTGTGTTTGTTTTTGTGTGTGTGTGTGTTTTTGTTTTTGTGTGTGTTTTTGTTTTTCTGTGTGTGTGTTTTTTGTTTCTGTGTGTGTTTTTGTTTTTGAGTGTGTGTGTGTGTTTTTGTTTTTGTGTGTGTGTTTTTGTTTTTGTGTGTGTTTTAGTTTTTGTGTGTGTGTTTTTGCTTTTGTGTGTGTTTTAGTTCTTGTGTGTTTTTTTGTTTTCGTGTGTGTTTTCGTTTTTCTGTGTGTGTGTTTGTGTTTTTGTTTTTGTGTGTGTTTTTGTGTTTGTTTTTGTTTTTCTGTGTGTGTGTGTTTTTGTTTTTGTGTGTGTTTTTGTTTTTGTGTGTGTTTTTGTTTTTGTGCGTGTTTTTGTTTTTCTGTGCGTGTGTGTTTTTGTTTTTGTGTGTGTTTTTGTTTTTGTGTGTGTGTTTGTGTTTTTGTTTTTGTGTGTGTTTTTGTTTTTGTGTGTGTGTTTGTTTTTGTGTTTGTTTTTGTTTTTTTGTGTGTGTGTGTGTTTGAGCTTTTGTTTTTGTGTGTGTTTTTATTTTTCTGTGCGTGTGTGTTTTTGTTTTTGTGTGTGTTTTTGTTTTTGTGCATTTGTTTTTGTTTTTGTGTGTGTTTATGTTTTTGAGTGTGTGTGTGTGTTTTTGTTTTTGTGTGTGTGTTTTTGCTTTTGTGTGTGTTTTAGTTTTTGTGTGTTTTTTTGTTTTCGTGTGTGTTTTCGTTTTTCTGTGTGTGTGTTTGTGTTTTTTTTTTGTGTGTGTTTTTGTGTTTGTTTTTGTTTTTCTGTGTGTGTGTGTTTTTGTTTTTGTGTGTGTTTTTGTTTTTGTGTGTGTTTTTGTTTTTGTGCGTGTTTTTGTTTTTCTGTGCGTGTGTGTTTTAGTTTTTGTGTGTGTTTTTGTTTTTGTGTGTGTGTTTGTGTTTTTGTTTTTGTGTGTGTTTTTGTTTTTGTGTGTGTGTTTGTTTTTGTGTTTGTTTTTGTTTTTTTGTGTGTGTGTGTGTTTGAGCTTTTGTTTTTGTGTGTGTTTTTATTTTTCTGTGCGTGTGTGTTTTTGTTTTTGTGTGTGTTTTTGTTTTTGTGCATTTGTTTTTGTTTTTGTGTGTGTTTATGTTTTTGTGGGTGTATGTTTTTTTGTGTATGTTTTTGTTTTTCTGTGTGTGTGTGTTTTGTTTCTGTGTGTGTTTTTGTTTTTGTGTGTGTGTGTTTGTTTTTGTGCGTGTGTTTGTTTTTGTGTGTGTTTTTGTTTTGTGTGTGTGTTTGTTTTTGTGTGTGTGTTTTTGTGTGTGTTTGTGTTTTTTCATTTTGTGTGTGTATTTGTTTTTGTGTGTGTGTTTGTTTTTCTGTGTGTGTGTTTTTGTTTTTGTGTGTTTTTGTTTTTGTGTGTGTGTTTTTTGTTTCTGTGTGTGTTTTTGTTTTTGTGTGTGTGTGTTTGTTTTTGTGCGTGTGTTTGTTTTTGTGTGTGTTTTTGTTTTGTGTGTGTGTTTGTTTTTCTGTGTGTGTGTTTTTGTTTTTGTGTGTTTTTGTTTTTGTGTGTGTGTTTTTTGTTTTTGTGTGTGTATTTGTTTTTGTGTGTGTTTTTGTTTGTGTGTGTGTGTTTGAGCTTTTGTTTTTGTGTGTGTTTTTGTTTTTCTGTGCGTGTGTGTTTTTGTTTTTGTGTGTGTTTTTGTTTTTCTGTGTGTGTGTTTTTTTGTTTTTGTGTGTCTTTTTGTTTTTGTGTGTGTTTTTGTTTTTGTGCGTATGTTTTTGTTTTTGTGTGTGTTTATGTTTTTGTGGGTGTGTGTGCTTTTGTGGGTGTGTGTGTTTTTGTTTTTGTGTGTGTTTTTGTTTTTCTGTGTGTGCGTGTTTTTTGTTTTTGTGTGTGTGTGTTTTTGTCTGTGTGTGTGTTTTTTGTTTTTTGCGTGTGTCTGTTTGTTTTTGTGTGTTTGTTTTTGTTTTTGTGTGTGTTTTTTGTTTTTGTGTGTGTATTTGTTTTTGTGTGTGTTTTTGTGTGTGTTTGTTTTTGTGTGTGTGTTTGTTTTTGTGTGTGTGTGTTTTTGTTTTTGTGTGTGTATTTGTTTTTGTGTGTGTTTGTTTTTGTGTGTGTTTTTGTTTTTCTGTGTGTGTGTTTGTTTTTGTTTGTGTTTTTGTTTTTGTGTGTGCGTGTTTGTTTGTTTTTGTGTGTGTTTTTGTTTTTCTGTGTGTATTTGTTTTTGTGTGTGTTTTTGTGTGTGTTTGTTTTTGTGTGTGTGTTTGTTTTTGTGTGTGTGTGTTTTTGTTTTTGTGTGTGTATTTGTTTTTGTTTTTGTGTGTGTTTTTGTTTTTCTGTGTGTGTGTTTTTTGTTTCTGTGTGTGTTTTTGTTTTTGAGTGTGTGTGTGTGTTTTTGTTTTTGTGTGTGTGTTTTTGTTTTTGTGTGTGTTTTAGTTTTTGTGTGTGTGTTTTTGCTTTTGTGTGTGTTTTAGTTTTTGTGTGTTTTTTTGTTTTCGTGTGTGTTTTCGTTTTTCTGTGTGTGTGTTTGTGTTTTTGTTTTTGTGTGTGTTTTTGTGTTTGTTTTTGTTTTTTTGTGTGTGTGTGTGTTTGAGCTTTTGTTTTTGTGTGTGTTTTTGTTTTTCTGTGCGTGTGTGTTTTTGTTTTTGTGTGTGTTTTTGTTTTTGTGTGTGTGTTTGTTTTTGTATGTGTGTTTTTGTGTGTGTTTGTGTTTTTTCTTTTTGTGTGTGTGTGTGTTTGAGCTTTTGTTTTTGTGTGTGTTTTTGTTTTTCTGTGTGTGTGTTTTTGTTTTTGTGTGTGTGTTTGAGCTTTTGTTTTTGTGTGTGTTTTTTGTTTTTTGCGTGTGTTTTTGTTTTGTGTGTGTGTTTGTTTTTGTGTGTGTGTGTGTTTTTGTTTTTGTGTGTGTTTTTGTTTTTCTGTGTGTGTGTTTTTTGTTTCTGTGTGTGTTTTTGTTTTTGAGTGTGTGTGTGTGTTTTTGTTTTTGTGTGTGTGTTTTTGTTTTTGTGTGTGTTTTAGTTTTTGTGTGTGTGTTTTTGCTTTTGTGTGTGTTTTAGTTCTTGTGTGTTTTTTTGTTTTCGTGTGTGTTTTCGTTTTTCTGTGTGTGTGTTTGTGTTTTTGTTTTTGTGTGTGTTTTTGTGTTTGTTTTTGTTTTTCTGTGTGTGTGTGTTTTTGTTTTTGTGTGTGTTTTTGTTTTTGTGTGTGTTTTTGTTTTTGTGCGTGTTTTTGTTTTTCTGTGCGTGTGTGTTTTTGTTTTTGTGTGTGTTTTTGTTTTTGTGTGTGTGTTTGTGTTTTTGTTTTTGTGTGTGTTTTTGTTTTTGTGTGTGTGTTTGTTTTTGTGTTTGTTTTTGTTTTTTTGTGTGTGTGTGTGTTTGAGCTTTTGTTTTTGTGTGTGTTTTTATTTTTCTGTGCGTGTGTGTTTTTGTTTTTGTGTGTGTTTTTGTTTTTGTGCATTTGTTTTTGTTTTTGTGTGTGTTTATGTTTTTGAGTGTGTGTGTGTGTTTTTGTTTTTGTGTGTGTGTTTTTGCTTTTGTGTGTGTTTTAGTTTTTGTGTGTTTTTTTGTTTTCGTGTGTGTTTTCGTTTTTCTGTGTGTGTGTTTGTGTTTTTTTTTTGTGTGTGTTTTTGTGTTTGTTTTTGTTTTTCTGTGTGTGTGTGTTTTTGTTTTTGTGTGTGTTTTTGTTTTTGTGTGTGTTTTTGTTTTTGTGCGTGTTTTTGTTTTTCTGTGCGTGTGTGTTTTAGTTTTTGTGTGTGTTTTTGTTTTTGTGTGTGTGTTTGTGTTTTTGTTTTTGTGTGTGTTTTTGTTTTTGTGTGTGTGTTTGTTTTTGTGTTTGTTTTTGTTTTTTTGTGTGTGTGTGTGTTTGAGCTTTTGTTTTTGTGTGTGTTTTTATTTTTCTGTGCGTGTGTGTTTTTGTTTTTGTGTGTGTTTTTGTTTTTGTGCATTTGTTTTTGTTTTTGTGTGTGTTTATGTTTTTGTGGGTGTATGTTTTTTTGTGTATGTTTTTGTTTTTCTGTGTGTGTGTGTTTTGTTTCTGTGTGTGTTTTTGTTTTTGTGTGTGTGTGTTTGTTTTTGTGCGTGTGTTTGTTTTTGTGTGTGTTTTTGTTTTGTGTGTGTGTTTGTTTTTGTGTGTGTGTTTTTGTGTGTGTTTGTGTTTTTTCATTTTGTGTGTGTATTTGTTTTTGTGTGTGTGTTTGTTTTTCTGTGTGTGTGTTTTTGTTTTTGTGTGTTTTTGTTTTTGTGTGTGTGTTTTTTGTTTCTGTGTGTGTTTTTGTTTTTGTGTGTGTGTGTTTGTTTTTGTGCGTGTGTTTGTTTTTGTGTGTGTTTTTGTTTTGTGTGTGTGTTTGTTTTTCTGTGTGTGTGTTTTTGTTTTTGTGTGTTTTTGTTTTTGTGTGTGTGTTTTTTGTTTTTGTGTGTGTATTTGTTTTTGTGTGTGTTTTTGTTTGTGTGTGTGTGTTTGAGCTTTTGTTTTTGTGTCTGTTTTTGTTTTTCTGTGCGTGTGTGTTTTTGTTTTTGTGTGTGTTTTTGTTTTTCTGTGTGTGTGTTTTTTTGTTTTTGTGTGTCTTTTTGTTTTTGTGTGTGTTTTTGTTTTTGTGCGTATGTTTTTGTTTTTGTGTGTGTTTATGTTTTTGTGGGTGTGTGTGCTTTTGTGGGTGTGTGTGTTTTTGTTTTTGTGTGTGTTTTTGTTTTTCTGTGTGTGCGTGTTTTTTGTTTTTGTGTGTGTGTGTTTTTGTCTGTGTGTGTGTTTTTTGTTTTTTGCGTGTGTCTGTTTGTTTTTGTGTGTTTGTTTTTGTTTTTGTGTTTGTTTTTTGTTTTTGTGTGTGTATTTGTTTTTGTGTGTGTTTTTGTGTGTGTTTGTTTTTGTGTGTGTGTTTGTTTTTGTGTGTGTGTGTTTTTGTTTTTGTGTGTGTATTTGTTTTTGTGTGTGTTTGTTTTTGTGTGTGTTTTTGTTTTTCTGTGTGTGTGTTTGTTTTTGTTTGTGTTTTTGTTTTTGTGTGTGCGTGTTTGTTTGTTTTTGTGTGTGTTTTTGTTTTTCTGTGTGTATTTGTTTTTGTGTGTGTTTTTGTGTGTGTTTGTTTTTGTCTGTGTGTTTGTTTTTGTGTGTGTGTGTTTTTGTTTTTGTGTGTGTATTTGTTTTTGTGTGTGTTTGTTTTTGTGTGTGTTTTTGTTTTTCTGTGTGTGTGTTTGTTTTTGTTTGTGTTTTTGTTTTTGTGTGTGCGTGTTTGTTTGTTTTTGTGTGTGTTTTTGTTTTTCTTTATGTGTGTGTTTTGTTTTTGTGTATGTCTGTTTATTTTTGTGTGTGTTTTTGTTTTTGTGCGTGTTTTGGTTTTTCTGTGTGTGTATTTTTGTTTTTTGCGTGTGTTTTTGTTTTTGTTTATGTTTGTGTTTTTGTTTTTCTGTGTGTCTGTTTGTTTTTGTGTGTTTGTTTTTGTGTGTGTTTTTTGTTTTTGTGTGTGTATTTGTTTTTGTGTGTGTTTTTGTGTGTGTTTGTTTTTGTGTGTGTGTTTGTTTTTGTGTGTGTGTGTTTTTGTTTTTGTGTGTGTATTTGTTTTTGTGTGTGTTTGTTTTTGTGTGTGTTTTTGTTTTTCTGTGTGTGTGTTTGTTTTTGTTTGTGTTTTTGTTTTTGTGTGTGCGTGTTTGTTTGTTTTTGTGTGTGTTTTTGTTTTTCTGTGTGTGTGTGTTTTGTTTTTGTGTGTGTTTTTGTTTTTGTGTGTGTGTTTGTTTTTGTGTTTGTTTTTGTTTTTTTGTGTGTGTGTGTTTTTGAGCTTTTGTTTTTGTGTGTGTTTTTGTTTTTCTGTGCGTGTGTGTTTTTGTTTTCGTGTGTGTTTTTGTTATTGTGTGTGTGTGTTTGAGCTTTCGTTTTTGTGTGTGTTTTTGTTTTTCTGTGCGTGTGTGTTTTTGTTTTTGTGTGTGTTTTTGTTTTTCTGTGTGTGTGTTTTTTGTTTTTGTGTGTGTTTTTGTTTTTGTGCATTTGTTTTTGTTTTTGTGTGTGTTTATGTTTTTGTGGGTGTGTGTTTTTTTGTGTATGTTTTTGTATTTCTGTGTGTGTGTGTTTTTTGTTTTTGTGTGTGTTTTTGTTTTTGTGTGTGTGTGTTTGTTTTTGTGTGTGTGTGGTTTTGTTTTTGTGTGTGTGTTTGTGTTTTGTTTTTGTATGTGGTTTTGTTTTTGTGTGTGTGTTTGTGTTTTGTTTTTGTGTGTTTTTGTGTGTGTGTTTATGTTTTTGTGGGTGTGTGTTTGTTTTTGTGTGTTTGTTTTTGTTGTTGTGTGTGTTTTAGTTTTTGTGTGTGTGGTTTTGTTTTTGTGTGTGTTTGTTTTTGTGTGTGTGTGTTTGTTTTTGTGTGTGTTTTTGTTTTTCTGTGCGTGTGTTTTTTGTTTTTGTGTGTGTGTCTTTTTGTGTGTGTGTGTGTTTTTTGTTTTTGTGTGTGTATTTGTTTTTGTGTGTGTGTTTGTTTTTGTGTGTGTTTTTGTTTTTGAGTGTGTGTGTGTGTTTTTGTTTTTGTGTGTGTGTTTTTGTTTTTGTGTGTGTTTTAGTTTTTGTGTGTTTTTTTGTTTTCGTGTGTGTTTTCGTTTTTCTGTATGTGTGTGTTTTTGTTTTTGTGTGTGTTTTTCTTTTTGTGTGTGTGTTTGTGTTTTTGTTTTTGTGTGTGTTTTTGTGTTTGTTTTTGTTTTTTTTGTGTGTGTGTGTTTTTGTTTTTGTGTGTGTCTGTTTGTTTTTGTGTGTGTGTTTGTTTTTGTGTTTGTTTTTGTTTTTTTGTGTGTGTGTGTGTTTGAGCTTTTGTTTTTGTGTGTGTTTTTGTTTTTCTGTGCGTGTGTGTTTTTGTTTTTGTGTGTGTTTTTGTTTTTGTGTGTGTGTGTTTGTTTTTGTGTGTGTGTCATTTTGTGTGTGTGTGTGTTTTTTGTTTTTGTGTGTGTATTTGTTTTTGTGTATGTGTTTGTTTTTGTGTGTGTTTTTGTTTTTATGTGTGTTTGTTTGAGCTTTTGTTTTTGTGTGTGTTTTTGTTTTTCTGTGCGTGTGTTTTTGTTTTTGTTTGTGTTTTTGTTTTTATGTGTGTTTGTTTGAGCTTTTGTTTTTGTGTGTGTTTTTGTTTTTCTGTGTGTGTTTTTTGTTTTTGTGTGTGTTTTTGTGTGTGTGTGTTTGTTTTTATGTGTGTGTGGTTTTGTTTTTGTGTGTTTTTGTTTTTGTGTGTGTGTTTTTATTTTTGTGTGTGTTTTTGTTTTTGAGTGTGTGTGTGAGTTTTTGTTTTTGTGTGTGTGTTTGTGTTTTTGTTTTTGTGTGTGTTTTTGTTTGTGTGTGTGTGTTTGTTTTTGTGTTTGTTTTTGTATTTTTGTGTGTGAGTGTGTTTGAGCTTTTGTTTTTGTGTGTGTTTTTGTTTTTCTGTGCGTGTGTGTTTTTGTTTTTGTGTGTGTTTTTGTTTTTGAGTGTGTGTGTGTGTTTTTGTTTTTGTGTGTGTGTGTTTGTTTTTGTGTGTGTGTCTTTTTGTGTGTGTGTGTGTTTTTGTTCTTCTGTGTGTGTGTATTTGATTTTGTGTGTGTGTTTGTTTTTCTGTGTGTGTTTTTTGTTTTTGTGTGTGTTTTTGTGTGTGTGTGTTTGTTTTTATGTGTGTGTGGTTTTGTTTTTGTGTGTTTTTGTTTTTGTGTGTGTGTTTGTGTTTTTGTTTTTGTGTGTGTTTTTGTTTTTGTGTGTGTGTTTGTTTTTGTTTTTTTGTGTGTGTGTGTGTTTGAGCTTTTGTTTTTGTGTGTGTTTTTGTTTTTCTGTGCGTGTGTGTTTTTGTTTTTGTGTGTGTTTTTGTTTTTGTGTGTGTGTTTGTTTTTGTATGTGTGTTTTTGTGTGTGTTTGTGTTTTTTCTTTTTGTGTGTGTGTGTTTGAGCTTTTGTTTTTGTGTGTGTTTTTGTTTTTCTGTGTGTGTGTTTTTGTTTTTGTGTGTGTGTTTGAGCTTTTGTTTTTGTGTGTGTTTTTGTTTTTCTGTGTGTGTTTTTTGTTTTTGTGTGTGTTTTTGTGTGTGTGTGTTTGTTTTTATGTGTGTGTGGTTTTGTTTTTGTGTGTTTTTGTTTTTGTGTGTGTGTTTGTGTTTTTGTTTTTGTGTGTGTTTTTGTTTTTGTGTGTGTGTTTGTTTTTGTTTTTTTGTGTGTGTGTGTGTTTGAGCTTTTGTTTTTGTGTGTGTTTTTGTTTTTCTGTGCGTGTGTGTTTTTGTTTTTGTGTGTGTTTTTGTTTTTGTGTGTGTGTTTGTTTTTGTATGTGTGTTTTTGTGTGTGTTTGTGTTTTTTCTTTTTGTGTGTGTGTGTTTGAGCTTTTGTTTTTGTGTGTGTTTTTGTTTTTCTGTGTGTGTGTTTTTGTTTTTGTGTGTGTGTTTGAGCTTTTGTTTTTGTGTGTGTTTTTTGTTTTTTGCGTGTGTTTTTGTTTTGTGTGTGTGTTTGTTTTTGTGTGTGTGTGTGTTTTTGTTTTTGTGTGTGTTTTTGTTTTTCTGTGTGTGTGTTTTTTGTTTCTGTGTGTGTTTTTGTGTTTGAGTGTGTGTGTGTGTTTTTGTTTTTGTGTGTGTGTTTTTGTTTTTGTGTGTGTTTTAGTTTTTGTGTGTGTGTTTTTGCTTTTGTGTGTGTTTTAGTTTTTGTGTGTTTTTTTGTTTTCGTGTGTGTTTTCGTTTTTCTGTGTGTGTGTTTGTGTTTTTGTTTTTGTGTGTGTTTTTGTGTTTGTTTTTGTTTTTCTGTGTGTGTGTGTTTTTGTTTTTGTGTGTGTTTTTGTTTTTGTGTGTGTTTTTGTTTTTGTGCGTGTTTTTGTTTTTCTGTGCGTGTGTGTTTTTGTTTTTGTGTGTGTTTTTGTTTTTGTGTGTGTGTTTGTGTTTTTGTTTTTGTGTGTGTTTTTGTTTTTGTGTGTGTGTTTGTTTTTGTGTTTGTTTTTGTTTTTTTGTGTGTGTGTGTGTTTGAGCTTTTGTTTTTGTGTGTGTTTTTATTTTTCTGTGCGTGTGTGTTTTTGTTTTTGTGTGTGTTTTTGTTTTTGTGCATTTGTTTTTGTTTTTGTGTGTGTTTATGTTTTTGAGTGTGTGTGTGTGTTTTTGTTTTTGTGTGTGTGTTTTTGCTTTTGTGTGTGTTTTAGTTTTTGTGTGTTTTTTTGTTTTCGTGTGTGTTTTCGTTTTTCTGTGTGTGTGTTTGTGTTTTTGTTTTTGTGTGTGTTTTTGTGTTTGTTTTTGTTTTTCTGTGTGTGTGTGTTTTTGTTTTTGTGTGTGTTTTTGTTTTTGTGTGTGTTTTTGTTTTTGTGCGTGTTTTTGTTTTTCTGTGCGTGTGTGTTTTTGTTTTTGTGTGTGTTTTTGTTTTTGTGTGTGTGTTTGTGTTTTTGTTTTTGTGTGTGTTTTTGTTTTTGTGTGTGTGTTTGTTTTCGTGTTTGTTTTTGTTTTTTTGTGTGTGTGTGTGTTTGAGCTTTTGTTTTTGTGTGTGTTTTTATTTTTCTGTGCGTGTGTGTTTTTGTTTTTGTGTGTGTTTTTGTTTTTGTGCATTTGTTTTTGTTTTTGTGTGTGTTTATGTTTTTGTGGGTGTATGTTTTTTTGTGTATGTTTTTGTTTTTCTGTGTGTGTGTGTTTTGTTTCTGTGTGTGTTTTTGTTTTTGTGTGTGTGTGTTTGTTTTTGTGCGTGTGTTTGTTTTTGTGTGTGTTTTTGTTTTGTGTGTGTGTTTGTTTTTGTGTGTGTGTTTTTGTGTGTGTTTGTGTTTTTTCATTTTGTGTGTGTATTTGTTTTTGTGTGTGTGTTTGTTTTTCTGTGTGTGTGTTTTTGTTTTTGTGTGTTTTTGTTTTTGTGTGTGTGTTTTTTGTTTTTGTGTGTGTATTTGTTTTTGTGTGTGTTTTTGTTTGTGTGTGTGTGTTTGAGCTTTTGTTTTTGTGTGTGTTTTTGTTTTTCTGTGCGTGTGTGTTTTTGTTTTTGTGTGTGTTTTTGTTTTTCTGTGTGTGTGTTTTTTTGTTTTTGTGTGTCTTTTTGTTTTTGTGTGTGTTTTTGTTTTTGTGCGTATGTTTTTGTTTTTGTGTGTGTTTATGTTTTTGTGGGTGTGTGTGCTTTTGTGGGTGTGTGTGTTTTTGTTTTTGTGTGTGTTTTTGTTTTTCTGTGTGTGCGTGTTTTTTGTTTTTGTGTGTGTGTGTTTTTGTCTGTGTGTGTGTTTTTTGTTTTTTGCGTGTGTCTGTTTGTTTTTGTGTGTTTGTTTTTGTGTGTGTTTTTTGTTTTTGTGTGTGTATTTGTTTTTGTGTGTGTTTTTGTGTGTGTTTGTTTTTGTGTGTGTGTTTGTTTTTGTGTGTGTGTGTTTTTGTTTTTGTGTGTGTATTTGTTTTTGTGTGTGTTTGTTTTTGTGTGTGTTTTTGTTTTTCTGTGTGTGTGTTTGTTTTTGTTTGTGTTTTTGTTTTTGTGTGTGCGTGTTTGTTTGTTTTTGTGTGTGTTTTTGTTTTTCTGTGTGTATTTGTTTTTGTGTGTGTTTTTGTGTGTGTTTGTTTTTGTGTGTGTGTTTGTTTTTGTGTGTGTGTGTTTTTGTTTTTGTGTGTGTATTTGTTTTTGTGTGTGTTTGTTTTTGTGTGTGTTTTTGTTTTTCTGTGTGTGTGTTTGTTTTTGTTTGAGTTTTTGTTTTTGTGTGTGCGTGTTTGTTTGTTTTTGTGTGTGTTTTTGTTTTTCTATATGTGTGTGTTTTGTTTTTGTGTATGTCTGTTTGTTTTTGTGTGTGTTTTTGTTTTTGTGCGTGTTTTTGTTTTTCTGTGTGTGTGTTTTTGTTTTTGTGTGTGTGTTTGTTTTTGTGTTTGTTTTTGTTTTTTTGTGTGTGTGTGTGTTTGAGCTTTCGTTTTTGTGTGTGTTTTTGTTTTTGTGTGTGTTTATGTTTTTGTGGGTGTGTGTGCTTTTGTGGGTGTGTGTGTTTTTGTTTTTGTGTGTGTTTTTGTTTTTCTGTGTGTGTGTGTTTTTTGTTTTTGTGTGTGTGTGTTTTTGTGTGTGTGTGTGTTTTTTGTTTTTTGCGTGTGTTTTTGTTTTTGTTTTTGTTTGTGTTTTTGTTTTTCTGTGTGTCTGTTTGTTTTTGTGTGTTTGTTTTTGTTTTTGTGTGTGTTTTTTGTTTTTGTGTGTGTATTTGTTTTTGTGTGTGTTTGTTTTTGTGTGTGTGTTTGTTTTTGTGTGTGTGTGTTTTTGTTTTTGTGTGTGTATTTGTTTTTGTGTGTGTTTGTTTTTGTGTGTGTTTTTGTTTTTCTGTGTGTGTGTTTGTTTCTGTTTGTGTTTTTGTTTTTGTGTGTGCGTGTTTGTTTGTTTTTGTGTGTGTTTTTGTTTTTCTGTGTGTATTTGTTTTTGTGTGTGTTTTTGTGTGTGTTTGTTTTTGTGTGTGTGTTTGTTTTTGTGTGTGTGTGTTTTTGTTTTTGTGTGTGTATTTGTTTTTGTGTGTGTTTGTTTTTGTGTATGTTTTTGTTTTTCTGTGTGTGTGTTTGTTTTTGTTTGTGTTTTTGTTTTTGTGTGTGCGTGTTTGTTTGTTTTTGTGTGTGTTTTTGTTTTTCTTTGTGTGTGTGTTTTGTTTTTGTGTATGTCTGTTTGTTTTTGTGTGTGTTTTTGTTTTTGTGCGTGTTTTTGTTTTTCTGTGTGTTTGTTTTTGTTTTCGTGTGTGTTTTTGTTTTTGTGTGTGTGTGTTTGAGCTTTCGTTTTTGTGTGTGTTTTTGTTTTTCTGTGCGTGTGTGTTTTTGTTTTTGTGTGTGTTTTTGTTTTTGTGTGTGTGTTTGTTTTTGTGTGTGTGTGTTTTTGTGTGTGTTTGTGTTTTTTCTTTTTGTGTGTGTGTGTGTTTGAGCTTTTGTTTTTGTGTGTGTTTTTGTTTTTCTGTGCGTGTGTGTTTTTGTTTTTGTGTGTGTTTTTGTTTTTCTGTGTGTGTGTTTTTTGTTTTTGTATGTGTTTTTGTTTTTGTGCATTTGTTTTTGTTTTTGTGTGTGTTTGTGTTTTTGTGGGTGTGTGTTTTTTTGTGTATGTTTTTGTATTTCTGTGTGTGTGTGTTTTTTGTTTTTGTGTGTGTTTTTGTTTTTGTGTGTGTGTGTTTGTTTTTGTGTGTGTGTGGTTTTGTTTTTGTGTGTGTGTTTGTGTTTTATTTTTGTATGTGTTTTTGTTTTTGTGTGTGTGTTTGTGTTTTGTTTTTGTGTGTTTTTGTGTGTGTGTTTATGTTTTTGTGGGTGTGGTTTTGTTTTTGCGTGTGTTTTTGTTTTTGTGTGTGTTTTTGTTTTTGTGTGTGTTTGTTTTTGTGTGTGTGTGTTTGTTTTTATGTGTGTTTTTGTTTTTCTGTGCGTGTGTGTTTTTTGTTTTTGTGTGTGTGTCTTTTTGTGTGTGTGTGTGTTTTTTGTTTTTGTGTGTGTATTTGTTTTTGTGTGTGTGTTTGTTTTTGTGTGTGTTTTTGTTTTTGTGTTTGTGTGTGTTTTTGTGTTTGTTTTTGTTTTTTTGTGTGTGTGTGTTTTTGCTTTTGTGTGTGTTTTAGTTTTTGTGTGTTTTTTTGTTTTCGTGTGTGTTTTCGTTTTTCTGTGTGTGTGTTTGTGTTTTTGTTTTTGTGTGTGTTTTTGTGTTTGTTTTTATTTTTCTGTGTGTGTGTTTTGTTTTTGTGTATGTCTGTTTGTTTTTGTGTGTGTTTTTGTTTTTGTGCGTGTTTTTGTTTTTCTGTGTGTGTGTGTTTTTGTTTTTGTGTGTGTTTTTGTTTTTGTGTGTGTGTTTTTGTTTTTGTGTGTGTTTTTGTTTTTGTGTGTGTGTTTGTTTTTGTGTTTGTTTTTGTTTTTTTGTGTGTGTGTGTGTTTGAGCTTTTGTTTTTGTGTGTGTTTTTGTTTTTCTGTGCGTGTGTGTTTTTGTTTTTGTGTGTGTTTTTGTTTTTCTGTGTGTGTGTTTTTTGTTTTTGTGTGTGTTTTTGTTTTTGTGTGTGTGTTTGTTTTTGTGTGTGTGTGTTTTTGTGTGTGTTTGTGTTTTTTCTATTTGTGTGTGTGTGTTTGAGCTTTTGTTTTTGTGTGTGTTTTTGTTTTTCTGTGTGTGTGTTTTTGTTTTCGTGTGTGTTTTTGTTTTTGTGTGTGTTTTTGTTTTTCTGTGTGTGTGTTTTTTGTTTTTGTGTGTGTTTTTGTTTTTGTGTGTGTGTTTGTTTTTGTGTGTGTGTGTTTTTGTGTGTGTTTGTGTTTTTTCTATTTGTGTGTGTGTGTTTGAGCTTTCGTTTTTGTGTGTGTTTTTGTTTTTCTGTGCGTGTGTGTTTTTGTTTTTGTGTGTGTTTTTGTTTTTCTGTGTGTGTGTTTTTTGTTTTTGTGTGTGTGTTTGTTTTTGTGTGTGTTTGTGTTTTTGTGTGTATTTGTGTTTTTTCTTTTTGTGTGTGTATTTGTTTTTGTGTGTGTTTTTGTTTTTGTGTGTGTGTTTGAGCTTTTGTTTTTGTGTGTGTTTTTGTTTTTCTGTGCGTGTGTGTTTTTGTTTTTGTGTGTGTTTTTGTTTTTCTGTGTGTGTGTTTTTTGTTTTTGTGTGTCTTTTTGTTTTTGTGTGTGTTTTTGTTTTTGTGCGTATGTTTCTGTTTTTGTGTGTGTTTATGTTTTTGTGGGTGTGTGTGCTTTTGTGGGTGTGTGTGTTTTTGTTTTTGTGCGTGTTTTTGTTTTTCTGTGTGTGTGTGTTTTTTGTTTTTGTGTGTGTGTGTTTTTGTGTGTGTGTGTGTTTTTTGTTTTTTGCGTGTGTTTTTGTTTTTGTTTATGTTTGTGTTTTTGTTTTTCTGTGTGTCTGTTTGTTTTTGTGTGTTTGTTTTTGTTTTTGTGTGTGTTTTTGTGTGTGTATTTGTTTTTGTGTGTGTTTTTGTGTGTGTTTGTTTTTGTGTGTGTGTTTGTTTTTGTGTGTGTGTGTTTTTGTTTTTGTGTGTGTATTTGTTTTTGTGTGTGTTTGTTTTTGTGTGTGTTTTTGTTTTTCTGTGTGTGTGTTTGTTTTTGTTTGTGTTTTTGTTTTTGTGTGTGCGTGTTTGTTTGTTTTTGTGTGTGTTTTTGTTTTTCTGTGTGTGCGTGTTTTGTTTTTGTGTGTGTTTTTGTTTTTGTGTGTGTGTTTGTTTTTGTGTTTGTTTTTGTTTTTTTGTGTGTGTGTGTGTTTGAGCTTTTGTTTTTGTGTGTGTTTTTGTTTTTCTGTGCGTGTGTGTTTTTGTTTTCGTGTGTGTTTTTGTTTTTGTGTGTGTGTGTTTGAGCTTTCGTTTTTGTGTGTGTTTTTGTTTTTCTGTGCGTGTGTGTTTTTGTTTTTGTGTGTGTTTTTGTTTTTCTTTGTGTGTGTTTTTTGTTTTTGTGTGTGTTTTTGTTTTTGTGCATTTGTTTTTGTTTTTGTGTGTGTTTATGTTTTTGTGGGTGTGTGTTTTTTTGTGTATGTTTTTGTATTTCTGTGTGTGTGTGTTTTTTGTTTTTGTGTGTGTTTTTGTTATTGTGTGTGTGTGTTTGTTTTTGTGTGTGTGTGGTTTTGTTTTTGTGTGTGTGTTTGTGTTTTGTTTTTGTATGTGGTTTTGTTTTTGTGTGTGTGTTTGTGTTTTTGTGGGTGTGTGTTTGTTTTTGTGTGTGTTTGTTTTTGTTGTTGTGTGTGTTTTAGTTTTTGTGTGTGTGGTTTTGTTTTTGCGTGTGTTTTTGTTTTTGTTTTTGTGTGTGTTTTTGTTTTTGTGTGTGTTTGTTTTTGTGTGTGTGTGTTTGTTTTTGTGTGTGTTTTTGTTTTTCTGTGCGTGTGAGTTTTTTGTTTTTGTGTGTGTGTCTTTTTGTGTGTGTGTGTGTCTTTTTGTGTGTGTGTGTGTATTTGTTTTTGTGTGTGTATTTGTTTTTGTTTGTGTGTTTGTTTTTGTGTGTGTTTTTGTTTTTGTGTTTGTTTGTTTGATCTTTTGTTTTTGTGTGTGTTTTTGTTTTTCTGTGCGTGTGTTTTTGTTTGTGTTTTTGTTTTTCTGTGTGTGTGTTTTTTGTTTTTGTGTGTGTGTGTTTGTTTGTGTGTGTGTGTGGTTTTGTTTTTGTGTGTTTTTGTTTTTGTGTGTGTGTTTTTATTTTTGTGTGTGTTTTTGTTTTTGAGTGTGTGTGTGTGTTTTTGTTTTTGTGTGTGTGTTTTTGTTTTTGTGTGTGTTTTAGTTTTTGTGTGTTTTTTTGTTTTCGTGTGTGTTTTCGTTTTTCTGTGTGTGTGTGTTTTTGTTTTT
The DNA here is from genome assembly GCF_047496885.1 of Scyliorhinus torazame. Lineage (NCBI taxonomy): Eukaryota > Metazoa > Chordata > Chondrichthyes > Carcharhiniformes > Scyliorhinidae > Scyliorhinus > Scyliorhinus torazame. The sequence continues at coordinate 331,516 of NW_027307790.1, forward strand.
GTGTGTGTTTTTCTTTTTGTGTGTGTGTTTGTGTTTTTGTTTTTGTGTGTGTTTTTGTGTTTGTTTTTGTTTTTTTGTGTGTGTGTGTTTTTGTTTTTGTGTGTGTTTTTGTTTTTCTGTGTGTGTGTTTTTTGTTTTTGTGTCTTTTTGTTTTTGTGTGTGTTTTTGTTTTTGTGCGTATGTTTTTGTTTTGTGTGTGTTTATGTTTTTGTGGGTGTGTGTGCTTTTGTGGGTGTGTGTGTTTTTGTTTTTGTGTGTGTTTTTGTTTTTCTGTGTGTGTGTGTTTTTTGTTTTTGTGTGTGTGTGTTTTTGTGTGTGTGTGTGTTTTTTGTTTTTTGCGTGTGTTTTTGTTTTTGTTTTTGTTTGTGTGTTTGTTTTTGTGTGTGTGTGTTTTTGTTTTTGTGCGTGTTTTTGTTTTTCTGTGTGTGTGTTTGTTTTTGTTTGTGTTTTTGTTTTTGTGTGTGCGTGTTTGTTTGTTTTTGTGTGTGTTTTTGTTTTTCTGTGTGTGTGTGTTTTGTTTTTGTGTATGTCTGTTTGTTTTTGTGTGTGTTTTTGTTTTTGTGCGTGTTTTTGTTTTTGTGTGTGCGTGTTTGTTTGTTTTTGTGTGTGTTTTTGTTTTTCTGTGTGTGTGTGTTTTGTTTTTGTGTATGTCTGTTTGTTTTTGTGTGTGTTTTTGTTTTTGTGCGTGTTTTTGTTTTTCTGTGTGTGTGTGTGTTTTTTTGTGTGTGTCTTTTTGTGTGTGTTTGTGTTTTTGTTTTTGTGTGTGTTTTTGTTTTTGTGTGTGTGTTTGTTTTTGTGTTTGTTTTTGTTTTTGTGTGTGTTTTTGTTTTTCTGTGCGTGTGTGTTTTTATTTTTGTGTGTGTTTTTGTTTTTGTGTGTGTGTTTGTTTTTGTGTGTGTGTGTTTTTGTGTGTGTTTGTGTTTTTTCTTTTTGTGTGTGTGTGTGTTTGAGCTTTTGTTTTTGTGTGTGTTTTTGTTTTTCTGTGCGTGTGTGTTTTTGTTTTTGTGTGTGTTTTTGTTTTTCTGTGTGTGTGTTTTTTGTTTTTGTGTGTGTTTTTGTTTTTGTGCATTTGTTTTTGTTTTTGTGTGTGTTTATGTTTTTGTGGGTGTGTGTTTTTTTGTGTATGTTTTTGTATTTCTGTGTGTGTGTGTTTTTTGTTTTTGTGTGTGTTTTTGTTTTTGTGTGTGTGTGTTTGTTTTTGTGTGTGTGTGGTTTTGTTTTTGTGTGTGTGTTTGTGGGTGTGTGTTTGTTTTTGTGTGTGTTTGTTTTTGTTGTTGTGTGTGTTTTAGTTTTTGTGTGTGTGGTTTTGTTTTTGCGTGTGTTTTTGTTTTTGTGTGTGTTTTTGTTTTTGTGCGTGTCTGTTTTTTGTTTTTGTGTGTGTGTCTTTTTGTGTGTGTGTGTGTTTTTTGTTTTTGTGTGTGTATTTGTTTTTGTGTGTGTGTTTGTTTTTGTGTGTGTTTTTGTTTTTGTGTTTGTTTGTTTGAGCTTTTGTTTTTGTGTGTGTTTTTGTTTTTCTGTGCGTGTGTTTTTGTTTTTGTTTGTGTTTTTGTTTTTCTGTGTGTGTGTTTTTTGTTTTTGTGTGTGTGTTTTTGTTTTTGTGTGTGTTTTAGTTTTTGTGTGTTTTTTTGTTTTCGTGTGTGTTTTCGTTTTTCTGTGTGTGTGTGTGTTTTTGTTTTTGTGTGTGTTTTTCTTTTTGTGTGTGTGTTTGTGTTTTTGTTTTTGTGTGTGTTTTTGTGTTTGTTTTTGTTTTTTTGTGTGTGTGTGTTTTTGTTTTTGTGTGTGTGTGTTTGTTTGTGTGTGTGTGTGGTTTTGTTTTTGTGTGTTTTTGTTTTTGTGTGTGTGTTTTTATTTTTGTGTGTGTTTTTGTTTTTGAGTGTGTGTGTGTGTTTTTGTTTTTGTGTGTGTGTTTTTGTTTTTGTGTGTGTTTTAGTTTTTGTGTGTTTTTTTGTTTTCGTGTGTGTTTTCGTTATTCTGTGTGTGTGTGTTTTTGTTTTTGTGTGTGTTTTTCTTTTTGTGTGTGTTTTTGTGTTTGTTTTTGTTTTTTTGTGTGTGTGTGTTTTTGTTTTTGTGTGTGTTTTTGTTTTTCTGTGTGTGTGTTTTTTGTTTTTGTGTCTTTTTGTTTTTGTGTGTGTTTTTGTTTTTGTGCGTATGTTTTTGTTTTGTGTGTGTTTATGTTTTTGTGGGTGTGTGTGCTTTTGTGGGTGTGTGTGTTTTTGTTTTTGTGTGTGTTTTTGTTTTTCTGTGTGTGTGTGTTTTTTGTTTTTGTGTGTGTGTGTTTTTGTGTGTGTGTGTGTTTTTTGTTTTTTGCGTGTGTTTTTGTTTTTGTTTTTGTTTGTGTGTTTGTTTTTGTGTGTGTGTGTTTTTGTTTTTGTGCGTGTTTTTGTTTTTCTGTGTGTGTGTTTGTTTTTGTTTGTGTTTTTGTTTTTGTGTGTGCGTGTTTGTTTGTTTTTGTGTGTGTTTTTGTTTTTCTGTGTGTGTGTGTTTTGTTTTTGTGTATGTCTGTTTGTTTTTGTGTGTGTTTTTGTTTTTGTGCGTGTTTTTGTTTTTGTGTGTGCGTGTTTGTTTGTTTTTGTGTGTGTTTTTGTTTTTCTGTGTGTGTGTGTTTTGTTTTTGTGTATGTCTGTTTGTTTTTGTGTGTGTTTTTGTTTTTGTGCGTGTTTTTGTTTTTCTGTGTGTGTGTGTGTTTTTTTGTGTGTGTCTTTTTGTGTGTGTTTGTGTTTTTGTTTTTGTGTGTGTTTTTGTTTTTGTGTGTGTGTTTGTTTTTGTGTTTGTTTTTGTTTTTGTGTGTGTTTTTGTTTTTCTGTGCGTGTGTGTTTTTATTTTTGTGTGTGTTTTTGTTTTTGTGTGTGTGTTTGTTTTTGTGTGTGTGTGTTTTTGTGTGTGTTTGTGTTTTTTCTTTTTGTGTGTGTGTGTGTTTGAGCTTTTGTTTTTGTGTGTGTTTTTGTTTTTCTGTGCGTGTGTGTTTTTGTTTTTGTGTGTGTTTTTGTTTTTCTGTGTGTGTGTTTTTTGTTTTTGTGTGTGTTTTTGTTTTTGTGCATTTGTTTTTGTTTTTGTGTGTGTTTATGTTTTTGTGGGTGTGTGTTTTTTTGTGTATGTTTTTGTATTTCTGTGTGTGTGTGTTTTTTGTTTTTGTGTGTGTTTTTGTTTTTGTGTGTGTGTGTTTGTTTTTGTGTGTGTGTGGTTTTGTTTTTGTGTGTGTGTTTGTGGGTGTGTGTTTGTTTTTGTGTGTGTTTGTTTTTGTTGTTGTGTGTGTTTTAGTTTTTGTGTGTGTGGTTTTGTTTTTGCGTGTGTTTTTGTTTTTGTGTGTGTTTTTGTTTTTGTGCGTGTCTGTTTTTTGTTTTTGTGTGTGTGTCTTTTTGTGTGTGTGTGTGTTTTTTGTTTTTGTGTGTGTATTTGTTTTTGTGTGTGTGTTTGTTTTTGTGTGTGTTTTTGTTTTTGTGTTTGTTTGTTTGAGCTTTTGTTTTTGTGTGTGTTTTTGTTTTTCTGTGCGTGTGTTTTTGTTTTTGTTTGTGTTTTTGTTTTTCTGTGTGTGTGTTTTTTGTTTTTGTGTGTGTGTTTTTGTTTTTGTGTGTGTTTTAGTTTTTGTGTGTTTTTTTGTTTTCGTGTGTGTTTTCGTTTTTCTGTGTGTGTGTGTGTTTTTGTTTTTGTGTGTGTTTTTCTTTTTGTGTGTGTGTTTGTGTTTTTGTTTTTGTGTGTGTTTTTGTGTTTGTTTTTGTTTTTTTGTGTGTGTGTGTTTTTGTGTGTGTTTTTGTTTTTCTGTGTGTGTGTTTTTTGTTTTTGTGTATGTCTGTTTATTTTTGTGTGTGTGTTTGTTTTTGTTTTTTTGTGTGTGTGTGTGTTTGAGCTTTTGTTTTTGTGTGTGTTTTTGTTTTTCTGTGCGTGTGTGTTTTTGTTTTTGTGTGTGTTTTTGTTTTTGTGTGTGTGTGTTTGTTTTTGTGTGTGTGTCTTTTTGTGTGTGTGTGTGTTTTTTGTTTTTGTGTGTGTATTTGTTTTTGTGTGTGTGTTTGTTTTTGTGTGTGTTTTTGTTTTTATGTGTGTTTGTTTGAGCTTTTGTTTTTGTGTGTGTTTTTGTTTTTCTCTGCGTGTGTTTTTGTTTTTGTTTGTGTTTTTGTTTTTCTGTGTGTGTTTTTTGTTTTTGTGTGTGTTTTTGTGTGTGTGTGTTTGTTTTTATGTGTGTGTGGTTTTGTTTTTGTGTGTGTGTTTTTATTTTTGTGTGTGTTTTTGTTTTTGAGTGTGTGTGTGTGTTTTTGTTTTTGTGTGTGTGTTTTTGCTTTTGTGTGTGTTTTAGTTTTTGTGTGTTTTTTTGTTTTCGTGTGTGTTTTCGTTTTTCTGTGTGTGTGTTTGTGTTTTTGTTTTTGTGTGTGTTTTTGTGTTTGTTTTTGTTTTTCTGTGTGTGTGTGTTTTTGTTTTTGTGTGTGTTTTTGTTTTTGTGTGTGTTTTTGTTTTTGTGCGTGTTTTTGTTTTTCTGTGCGTGTGTGTTTTTGTTTTTGTGTGTGTTTTTTTTGTGTGTGTGTTTGTGTTTTTGTTTTTGTGTGTGTTTTTGTTTTTGTGTGTGTGTTTGTTTTTGTGTTTGTTTTTGTTTTTTTGTGTGTGTGTGTGTTTGAGCTTTTGTTTTTGTGTGTGTTTTTGTTTTTCTGTGCGTGTGTGTTTTTGTTTTTGTGTGTGTTTTTGTTTTTGTGCATTTGTTTTTGTTTTTGTGTGTGTTTATGTTTTTGTGGGTGTATGTTTTTTTGTGTATGTTTTTGTTTTTCTGTGTGTGTGTGTTTTGTTTCTGTGTGTGTTTTTGTTTTTGTGTGTGTGTGTTTGTTTTTGTGCGTGTGTTTGTTTTTGTGTGTGTTTTTGTTTTGTGTGTGTGTTTGTTTTTGTGTGTGTGTTTGTTTTTGTGTGTGTTTGTGTTTTTGTGTGTATTTGTGTTTTTTCTTTTTGTGTGTGTGTGTTTGAGCTTTTGTTTTTGTGTGTGTTTTTGTTTTTCTGTGTGTGTGTTTTTGTTTTCGTGTGTGTTTTTGTTTTTTTGTGTGTGTGTTTGAGCTTTCGTTTTTGTGTGTGTTTTTGTTTTTCTGTGCGTGTGTGTTTTTGTTTTTGTGTGTGTTTTTGTTTTTCTGTGTGTGTGTTTTTTGTTTTTGTGTTTGTTTTTGTTTTTCTGTGTGTGTGTTTTTTGTTTTTGTGTGTGTTTTTGTTTTTGTGCATTTGTTTTTGTTTTTGTGTGTGTTTATGTTTTTGTGGGTGTATGTTTTTTTGTGTATGTTTTTGTTTTTCTGTGTGTGTGTGTTTTGTTTCTGTGTGTGTTTTTGTTTTTGTGTGTGTGTGTTTGTTTTTGTGCGTGTGTTTGTTATTGTGTGTGTTTTTGTTTTGTGTGTGTGTTTGTTTTTGTGTGTGTGTTTTTGTGTGTGTTTGTGTTTTTTCATTTTGTGTGTGTATTTGTTTTTGTGTGTGTGTTTGTTTTTCTGTGTGTGTGTTTTTGTTTTTGTGTGTGTTTTTGTTTTTGTGTGTTTGTTTTTGTGTGTGTGTGTTTGTTTTTGTGTGTGGTTTTGTTTTTCTGTGCGTGTGTGTTTTTTGTTTTTGTGTGTGTGTCTTTTTGTGTGTGTGTGTGTTTTTTGTTTTTGTGTGTGTATTTGTTTTTGTGTGTGTGTTTGTTTTTGTGTGTGTTTTTGTTTTTATGTGTGTCTGTTTGAGCTTTTGTTTTTGTGTGTGTTTTTGTTTTTCTGTGTGTGTGTTTTTTGTTTTTGTGTATGTCTGTTTGTTTTTGTGTGTGGTTTTGTTTTTCTGCGCGTGTGTGTTTTTTGTTTTTGTGTGTGTGTCTTTTTGTGTGTGTGTGTGTTTTTTGTTTTTGTGTGTGTATTTGTTTTTGTGTGTGTGTTTGTTTTTGTGTGTGTTTTTGTTTTTATGTGTGTTTGTTTGAGCTTTTGTTTTTGTGTGTGTTTTTGTTTTTCTGTGCGTGTGTTTTGTTTTTGTTTGTGTTTTTGTTTTTCTGTGTGTGTTTTTTGTTTTTGCGTGTGTTTTTGTGTGTGTGTGTTTGTTTTTATGTGTGTGTGGTTTTGTTTTTGTGTGTTTTTGTTTTTGTGTGTGTGTTTTTATTTTTGTGTGTGTTTTTGTTTTTGAGTGTGTGTGTGTGTTTTTGTTTTTGTGTGTGTGTTTTTGTTTTTGTGTGTGTTTTAGTTTTTGTGTGTTTTTTTGTTTTCGTGTGTGTTTTCGTTTTTCTGTGTGTGTGTTTGTGTATTTGTTTTTGTGTGTGTTTTTGTGTTTGTTTTTGTTTTTTTGTGTGTGTGTGTTTTTGTTTTTGTGTGTCTTTTTGTTTTTCTGTGTGTGTGTGTTTTGTTTTTGTGTATGTCTGTTTGTTTTTGTGCGTGTTTTTGTTTTTCTGTGCGTGTGTGTTTTTGTTTTTGTGTGTGTTTTTGTTTTTGTGTGTGTGTTTGTGTTTTTGTTTTTGTGTGTGTTTTTGTTTTTGTGTGTGTTTTTGTTTTCGTGTGTGTTTTTGTTTTTTTGTGTGTGTGTTTGAGCTTTCGTTTTTGTGTGTGTTTTTGTTTTTCTGTGCGTGTGTGTTTTTGTTTTTGTGTGTGTTTTTGTTTTTGTGCATTTGTTTTTGTTTTTGTGTGTGTTTATGTTTTTGTGGGTGTATGTTTTTTTGTGTATGTTTTTGTTTTTCTGTGTGTGTGTGTTTTGTTTCTGTGTGTGTTTTTGTTTTTGTGTGTGTGTGTTTGTTTTTGTGCGTGTGTTTGTTTTTGTGTGTGTTTTTGTTTTGTGTGTGTGTTTGTTTTTGTGTGTGTGTTTTTGTGTGTGTTTGTGTTTTTTCATTTTGTGTGTGTATTTGTTTTTGTGTGTGTGTTTGTTTTTCTGTGTGTGTGTTTTTGTTTTTGTGTGTTTTTGTTTTTGTGTGTGTGTTTTTTGTTTTTGTGTGTGTATTTGTTTTTGTGTGTGTTTTTGTTTTTGTGTGTGTGTTTGAGCTTTTGTTTTTGTGTGTGTTTTTGTTTTTCTGTGCGTGTGTGTTTTTGTTTTTGTGTGTGTTTATGTTTTTGTGGGTGTGTGTGCTTTTGTGGGTGTGTGTGTTTTTGTTTTTGTGTGTGTTTTTGTTTTTCTGTGTGTGTGTGTTTTTTGTTTTTGTGTTTTTGTGTGTGTGTGTGTTTTTTGTTTTTTGCGTGTGTTTTTGTTTTTGTTTATGTTTGTGTTTTTGTTTTTCTGTGTGTCTGTTTGTTTTTGTGTGTTTGTTTTTGTTTTTGTGTGTGTTTTTTGTTTTTGTGTGTGTATTTGTTTTTGTGTGTGTTTTTGTGTGTGTTTGTTTTTGTGTGTGTGTTTGTTTTTGTGTGTGTGTTTTTGTTTTTGTGTGTGTATTTGTTTTTGTGTGTGTTTGTTTTTGTGTGTGTTTTTGTTTTTCTGTGTGTGTGTTTGTTTTTGTTTGTGTTTTTGTTTTTGTGTGTGCGTGTTTGTTTGTTTTTGTGTGTGTTTTTGTTTTTGTGTGTGTGTGTTTGTTTTTGTGCGTGTGTTTGTTTTTGTGTGTGTTTTTGTTTTGTGTGTGTGTTTGTTTTTGTGTGTGTTTGTGTTTTTGTGTGTATTTGTGTTTTTTCTTTCTGTGTGTGTGTGTTTGAGCTTTTGTTTTTGTGTGTGTTTTTGTTTTTCTGTGTGTGTGTTTTTGTTTTCGTGTGTGTTTTTGTTTTTTTGTGTGTGTGTTTGAGCTTTCGTTTTTGTGTGTGTTTTTGTTTTTCTGTGCGTGTGTGTTTTTGTTTTTGTGTGTGTTGTGTCCTTCCCTGCCAGCCTATGTTCCCAACTTATGCACTTCAATTCTTGTCTGACAACATCGTATTTACCCTTCCCCCAATTGTAAACCTTGCCCTGTTGCACATACCTATCCCTCTCCATTACTAAAGTGAAAGTCACAGAATTGTGGTCACTATCTCCAAAATGCTCCCCCACTAACAAATCTATCACTTGCCCTGGTTCATTACCAAGTACTAAATCCAATATTGCCCCTCCTCTGGTCGGACAATCTACATACTGTTTTTGTGCGTGTGTTTTTTGTTTTTGTGTGTGTGTCTTTTTGTGTGTGTGTGTGTTTTTTGTTTTTGTGTGTGTATTTGATTTTTGTGTGTGTGTTTGTTTTTGTGTGTGTTTTTGTTTTTGTGTTTGTTTGTTTGAGCTTTTGTTTTTGTGTGTGTTTTTGTTTTTCTGTGCGTGTGTTTTTGTTTTTGTTTGTGTTTTTGTTTTTCTGTGTGTGTGTTTCTTGTTTTTGTGTGTGTTTTTGTGTGTGTGTGTTTGTTTGTGTGTGTGTGGTTTTGTTTTTGTGTGTTTTTGTTTTTGTGTGTGTGTTTTTATTTTTGTGTGTGTTTTTGTTTTTGAGTGTGTGTGTGTGTTTTTGTTTTTGTGTGTGTGTTTTTGTTTTTGTGTGTGTTTTAGTTTTTGTGTGTTTTTTTGTTTTCGTGTGTGTTTTCGTTTTTCTGTGTGTGTGTGTTTTTGTTTTTGTGTGTGTTTTTCTTTTTGTGTGTGTGTTTGTGTTTTTGTTTTTGTGTGTGTTTTTGTGTTTGTTTTTGTTTTTTTGTGTGTGTGTGTTTTTGTTTTTGTGTGTGTCTGTTTGTTTTTGTGTGTGTGTTTGTTTTTGTGTTTGTTTTTGTTTTTTTGTGTGTGTGTGTGTTTGAGCTTTTGTTTTTGTGTGTGTTTTTGTTTTTCTGTGCGTGTGTGTTTTTGTTTTTGTGTGTGTTTTTGTTTTTGTGTGTGTGTGTTTGTTTTTGTGTGTGTGTCTTTTTGTGTGTGTGTGTGTTTTTTGTTTTTGTGTGTGTATTTGTTTTTGTGTGTGTGTTTGTTTTTGTGTGTGTTTTTGTTTTTATGTGTGTTTGTTTGAGCTTTTGTTTTTGTGTGTGTTTTTGTTTTTCTCTGCGTGTGTTTTTGTTTTTGTTTGTGTTTTTGTTTTTCTGTGTGTGTTTTTTGTTTTTGTGTGTGTTTTTGTGTGTGTGTGTTTGTTTTTATGTGTGTGTGGTTTTGTTTTTGTGTGTGTGTTTTTATTTTTGTGTGTGTTTTTGTTTTTGAGTGTGTGTGTGTGTTTTTGTTTTTGTGTGTGTGTTTTTGCTTTTGTGTGTGTTTTAGTTTTTGTGTGTTTTTTTGTTTTCGTGTGTGTTTTCGTTTTTCTGTGTGTGTGTTTGTGTTTTTGTTTTTGTGTGTGTTTTTGTGTTTGTTTTTGTTTTTCTGTGTGTGTGTGTTTTTGTTTTTGTGTGTGTTTTTGTTTTTGTGTGTGTTTTTGTTTTTGTGCGTGTTTTTGTTTTTCTGTGCGTGTGTGTTTTTGTTTTTGTGTGTGTTTTTTTTTGTGTGTGTGTTTGTGTTTTTGTTTTTGTGTGTGTTTTTGTTTTTGTGTGTGTGTTTGTTTTTGTGTTTGTTTTTGTTTTTTTGTGTGTGTGTGTGTTTGAGCTTTTGTTTTTGTGTGTGTTTTTGTTTTTCTGTGCGTGTGTGTTTTTGTTTTTGTGTGTGTTTTTGTTTTTGTGCATTTGTTTTTGTTTTTGTGTGTGTTTATGTTTTTGTGGGTGTATGTTTTTTTGTGTATGTTTTTGTTTTTCTGTGTGTGTGTGTTTTGTTTCTGTGTGTGTTTTTGTTTTTGTGTGTGTGTGTTTGTTTTTGTGCGTGTGTTTGTTTTTGTGTGTGTTTTTGTTTTGTGTGTGTGTTTGTTTTTGTGTGTGTGTTTGTTTTTGTGTGTGTTTGTGTTTTTGTGTGTATTTGTGTTTTTTCTTTTTGTGTGTGTGTGTTTGAGCTTTTGTTTTTGTGTGTGTTTTTGTTTTTCTGTGTGTGTGTTTTTGTTTTCGTGTGTGTTTTTGTTTTTTTGTGTGTGTGTTTGAGCTTTCGTTTTTGTGTGTGTTTTTGTTTTTCTGTGCGTGTGTGTTTTTGTTTTTGTGTGTGTTTTTGTTTTTCTGTGTGTGTGTTTTTTGTTTTTGTGTTTGTTTTTGTTTTTCTGTGTGTGTGTTTTTTGTTTTTGTGTGTGTTTTTGTTTTTGTGCATTTGTTTTTGTTTTTGTGTGTGTTTATGTTTTTGTGGGTGTATGTTTTTTTGTGTATGTTTTTGTTTTTCTGTGTGTGTGTGTTTTGTTTCTGTGTGTGTTTTTGTTTTTGTGTGTGTGTGTTTGTTTTTGTGCGTGTGTTTGTTATTGTGTGTGTTTTTGTTTTGTGTGTGTGTTTCTTTTTGTGTGTGTGTTTTTGTGTGTGTTTGTGTTTTTTCATTTTGTGTGTGTATTTGTTTTTGTGTGTGTGTTTGTTTTTCTGTGTGTGTGTTTTTGTTTTTGTGTGTGTTTTTGTTTTTGTGTGTTTGTTTTTGTGTGTGTGTGTTTGTTTTTGTGTGTGGTTTTGTTTTTCTGTGCGTGTGTGTTTTTTGTTTTTGTGTGTGTGTCTTTTTGTGTGTGTGTGTGTTTTTTGTTTTTGTGTGTGTATTTGTTTTTGTGTGTGTGTTTGTTTTTGTGTGTGTTTTTGTTTTTATGTGTGTCTGTTTGAGCTTTTGTTTTTGTGTGTGTTTTTGTTTTTCTGTGTGTGTGTTTTTTGTTTTTGTGTATGTCTGTTTGTTTTTGTGTGTGGTTTTGTTTTTCTGCGCGTGTGTGTTTTTTGTTTTTGTGTGTGTGTCTTTTTGTGTGTGTGTGTGTTTTTTGTTTTTGTGTGTGTATTTGTTTTTGTGTGTGTGTTTGTTTTTGTGTGTGTTTTTGTTTTTATGTGTGTTTGTTTGAGCTTTTGTTTTTGTGTGTGTTTTTGTTTTTCTGTGCGTGTGTTTTGTTTTTGTTTGTGTTTTTGTTTTTCTGTGTGTGTTTTTTGTTTTTGCGTGTGTTTTTGTGTGTGTGTGTTTGTTTTTATGTGTGTGTGGTTTTGTTTTTGTGTGTTTTTGTTTTTGTGTGTGTGTTTTTATTTTTGTGTGTGTTTTTCTTTTTGAGTGTGTGTGTGTGTTTTTGTTTTTGTGTGTGTGTTTTTGTTTTTGTGTGTGTTTTAGTTTTTGTGTGTTTTTTTGTTTTCGTGTGTGTTTTCGTTTTTCTGTGTGTGTGTTTGTGTATTTGTTTTTGTGTGTGTTTTTGTGTTTGTTTTTGTTTTTTTGTGTGTGTGTGTTTTTGTTTTTGTGTGTCTTTTTGTTTTTCTGTGTGTGTGTGTTTTGTTTTTGTGTATGTCTGTTTGTTTTTGTGCGTGTTTTTGTTTTTCTGTGCGTGTGTGTTTTTGTTTTTGTGTGTGTTTTTGTTTTTGTGTGTGTGTTTGTGTTTTTGTTTTTGTGTGTGTTTTTGTTTTTGTGTGTGTTTTTGTTTTCGTGTGTGTTTTTGTTTTTTTGTGTGTGTGTTTGAGCTTTCGTTTTTGTGTGTGTTTTTGTTTTTCTGTGCGTGTGTGTTTTTGTTTTTGTGTGTGTTTTTGTTTTTGTGCATTTGTTTTTGTTTTTGTGTGTGTTTATGTTTTTGTGGGTGTATGTTTTTTTGTGTATGTTTTTGTTTTTCTGTGTGTGTGTGTTTTGTTTCTGTGTGTGTTTTTGTTTTTGTGTGTGTGTGTTTGTTTTTGTGCGTGTGTTTGTTTTTGTGTGTGTTTTTGTTTTGTGTGTGTGTTTGTTTTTGTGTGTGTGTTTTTGTGTGTGTTTGTGTTTTTTCATTTTGTGTGTGTATTTGTTTTTGTGTGTGTGTTTGTTTTTCTGTGTGTGTGTTTTTGTTTTTGTGTGTTTTTGTTTTTGTGTGTGTGTTTTTTGTTTTTGTGTGTGTATTTGTTTTTGTGTGTGTTTTTGTTTTTGTGTGTGTGTTTGAGCTTTTGTTTTTGTGTGTGTTTTTGTTTTTCTGTGCGTGTGTGTTTTTGTTTTTGTGTGTGTTTATGTTTTTGTGGGTGGGTGTGTGTGTTTTTGTTTTTGTGTGTGTTTTTGTTTTTCTGTGTGTGTGTGTTTTTTGTTTTTGTGTTTTTGTGTGTGTGTGTGTTTTTTGTTTTTTGCGTGTGTTTTTGTTTTTGTTTATGTTTGTGTTTTTGTTTTTCTGTGTGTCTGTTTGTTTTTGTGTGTTTGTTTTTGTTTTTGTGTGTGTTTTTTGTTTTTGTGTGTGTATTTGTTTTTGTGTGTGTTTTTGTGTGTGTTTGTTTTTGTGTGTGTGTTTGTTTTTGTGTGTGTGTGTTTTTGTTTTTGTGTGTGTATTTGTTTTTGTGTGTGTTTGTTTTTGTGTGTGTTTTTGTTTTTCTGTGTGTGTGTTTGTTTTTGTTTGTGTTTTTGTTTTTGTGTGTGCGTGTTTGTTTGTTTTTGTGTGTGTTTTTGTTTTTGTGTGTGTGTGTTTGTTTTTGTGCGTGTGTTTGTTTTTGTGTGTGTTTTTGTTTTGTGTGTGTGTTTGTTTTTGTGTGTGTTTGTGTTTTTGTGTGTATTTGTGTTTTTTCTTTCTGTGTGTGTGTGTTTGAGCTTTTGTTTTTGTGTGTGTTTTTGTTTTTCTGTGTGTGTGTTTTTGTTTTCGTGTGTGTTTTTGTTTTTTTGTGTGTGTGTTTGAGCTTTCGTTTTTGTGTGTGTTTTTGTTTTTCTGTGCGTGTGTGTTTTTGTTTTTGTGTGTGTTGTGTCCTTCCCTGCCAGCCTATGTTCCCAACTTATGCACTTCAATTCTTGTCTGACAACATCGTATTTACCCTTCCCCCAATTGTAAACCTTGCCCTGTTGCACATACCTATCCCTCTCCATTACTAAAGTGAAAGTCACAGAATTGTGGTCACTATCTCCAAAATGCTCCCCCACTAACAAATCTATCACTTGCCCTGGTTCATTACCAAGTACTAAATCCAATATTGCCCCTCCTCTGGTCGGACAATCTACATACTGTTTTTGTGCGTGTGTTTTTTGTTTTTGTGTGTGTGTCTTTTTGTGTGTGTGTGTGTTTTTTGTTTTTGCTCTTTGTTTTTGTTTTTCTGTGCGTGTGTTTTTGTTTTTGTTTGTGTTTTTGTTTTTCTGTGTGTGTGTTTTTTGTTTTTGTGTGTGTTTTTGTGTGTGTGTGTTTGTTTGTGTGTGTGGTTTTGTTTTTGTGTGTTTTTGTTTTTGTGTGTGTGTTTTTATTTTTGTGTGTGTTTTTGTTTTTGAGTGTGTGTGTGTGTTTTTGTTTTTGTGTGTGTGTTTTTGTTTTTGTGTGTGTTGGCTCTGAGTCTGGCTCTGGGGCTCAGAAGGGAAGGGGGGGCGAATATAAAAGCAACAGTGAGAGGAGACTCAATGGTTAGGGGAATGGATAGGAGATTCTGTGGTCGCGAACAAGACTCCCAGAAAGTATGTTGCCTCCCGGGTGCCAGGGCCAGGGATGTCCCGGATCGAGTCTACAGGATTCTTAAGGGGGAGGGGGAGCAACCAGAAGTCGTGGTCCACATAGGCACCAACGACACAGCTAAGAAAAGGGATGAGGATCTAAAATGTGATTTCAGGGAGTTAGGTTGGAAACTAAAGAGCAGGACAAGCAGAGGAGTGATCTCAGGATTGCTACCGTGCAAGTGAGGCAAGGAACAGAGAGCGAGTGCAGCTGAACACGTGGCTACAGGGCTGGTGCAGGAAGGAAGGCTTCAGATCTGTGGATCATTGGGATACCTTCTGGGGAAGGTGGGACCTGTACATGAAGGAGGGATTGCACCTAAACTGGAGGAGCACCAATATCCTGGGTGGGAGGTTTGCTAGAGCTCTTCGGGAGGGTTTAAACTAGTTTGGCAGGGGAACGGGAACCAGAGGAGAGAGGTTGAGGAACAGATTGGGCGGCAGATCTTGGAAAAGTGCAGAAGTAACAGAGTTGTTGTCATGGGTGACTTCAACTTCCCTAATATTGACTGGAGCCTCCTTAGTGCAAATGGTTTGGATGGAGCAGATTTTGTCCGGTGTGTACGGGATGGATTCCTGACTCAATATGTCGATAGGCCGACTAGGGGGGAGGCCATATTGGACATGATGCTCGGCAACGAACCAGGTCAGGTGTCAGATGTCTCGGTGGGAGAGCATTTCAGTGACAGTGACCACAACTCCTTGGCCTTTACCATAGTCATGGAGAGGGATAGGAACAGACAGTATGGGAAGGTATTTAATTGGGGGAGGGGAGATTATACTGCTATTTGACAGGAGCTGAGGAGCATAAAGTGGGAACAATTGTTCTTGGGGAAATGTGGGGGTTGTTTAAGGAGCACTTGCTGCGAGTGCTGAATAGTTTTGTCCCACTGAGACGAGGAAGGAATGGGAAGTGAAGGAGCCTTGGATAACAAGAGAAGTGGAGCTTCTAGTCAAGAGGAAGAAGGAAGCTTACATAAGGTTGAGGAAGCAGGGATCTGACTCGGCTCTGAGGGTTACAAGGTAGCCAGGAAGGAACTCAAAAATGGACTGAGGAGAGCTAGAAGGGGCCATGAAAAAGCCCTGGCTGGGAGGATTAGGGAAAACCCCAAGGCGTTTGACACTTATGTGAGAAATAAGAGGATGATCAGAGTGAGAGTAGGGCCGATCAGGGATAGTGGAGGGAACTTGTGCTTAGAGTCTGAGGAGATGGGGGAGGCCCTAAGTGAATACTTTGCTTCAGTAATCACGAGAGAGAGGGACCTTGTTGCTCATGAGAACAGTGTGAACCAGGTTAATAGACTCGAACAGGTTGATATTAAGAAGGAGGATGTGCTGGAAATTTTGAAAAGCAGCAGGAGAGATAAGTCCCCTGGGCCTGACGGGATATACCCAAGGGTACTACGGGAAGTGAGGGAGGAGATTTCTGCGCCGTTGGCGATGATCTTTGCGTCCTCACTCTCCACTGGAGTAGTACCGGATGATTGGAGGGAGGCGAATGTTCCCCTGTTCAAGAAAGGGAATAGGGAAATCCCTGGGAATTACAGACCCATCAGTCTTACGTCTGTGGTGAGCAAAATATTGGAAAGGATTCTGAGAGATCGGATTTATGATTATTTAGAAAAACATAGTTTGATTAAAGATAGTCAGCATGGCTTTGTGAAGGGCAGGTCATGCCTCACAAGCCTTTTCTTTGAATTATTTTTTTTAAAAAAATATATTTATTAAAGTTTTTTAACACAATTTTTCTCCCTTACAAACAATAACCCCCCCTCCTCGTAACAAAAAAAAACGAGAAATCGCGCAGAGCAAGATATATACATGGCAAAATGATATATTTACACAGCTTTGTAAACTGGCCCTCACCCGTACGTGCCAGTTTCCCCAACCCTTCATGTTATCTCTTGCTCATCCACCCTCCCAGGCAGTCCCCCCTTCCCCCCCCCCCCTCCCAGGACGTTTCCCCCCCTCCCAAGGTTGCTGCTGCTGCTGCTGCTGACCGACCTTCCTCTAACGCTCCGCAAGATAGTCTAGGAACGGTTGCCACCGCCTGTAGAACCCCTGCGCAGACCCTCAAGGCGAACTTAATCCTCTCCAACTTTATGAACCCAGCCATATCATTTATCCAGGCCTCCAGGCTGGGGGGCTTCGCCTCCTTCCACATTAGCAAGATCCTTCGCCGGGCTACTAGGGACGCAAAGGCCAGAATGCCGGCCTCTTTCGCCTCCTGCACTCCCGGTTCGTCCACTGCTCCAAATATTGCTAGCCCCCAGCTTGGCTTGACCCGGACTTTCACCACCTGAGATATTGCTCCCGCCACTCCTCTCCAGAACGCCTCCAGTGCCGGGCATGACCAAAACATATGGACATGGTTCGCCGGACTCGCTGAACACCTTCCACATCTGTCCTCCACCCCAAAGAACCTACTCAACCTCGCCCCCGTCAAGTGCGCTCTGTGGACCACCTTAAATTGTATCAGGCTGAGCCTGGCACACGAGGAGGAGGAATTAACCCTACCTAGGGCATCAGCCCACAGACCTTCCTCTATCTCCTCCCCCAGCTCCTCCTCCCATTTACCCTTCAACTCTTCTACCAGCGCTTCCCCCTCTTCTTTCAACTCCTGGTGTATTTCCGACACCTTGCCCTCCCCGACCCATACACCCGAGATCACCCTATCTTGAACTTCTTGTGCCGGGAGCAACGGGAATTCCCTCACCTGTCGCCTCACAAAAGCCCTCACCTGCATATATCTAAAGGCATTTCCCGGGGGTAACTCGAATTTCTCCTCCAGTGCCCCTAGGCTCGCAAACGTCCCGTCGATGAACAGGTCCCCCATTCTTCCAATCCCCGCCCGATGCCAGCTCTGGAACCCCCCGTCCATCTTCCCCGGGACAAACCGGTGGTTACCCCTGATCGGGGACCACACCGATGCTCCCATTGCACCCCGGTGCCGTCTCCACTGGCCCCAGATCCTTAGCGTTGCCGCCACCACCGGGCTCGTGGTATACTTTGTCGGCGAGAGCGGCAGCGGTGCCGTCACCAACACCCCCAGGCTCGTTCCTTTACAGGACACTATCTCCATCCTCTTCCATGCCGCCCCCTCCCCCTCCATAACCCACTTGCGGATCATCGCCACATTTGCTGCCCAGTAGTAGCTCCCCAGGTTTGGCAGCGCCAACCCTCCTCGGTCCCTACTGCGTTCCAGGAACCCTCTCCTTACTCTCGGGGTCTTATTCGCCCACACAAACCCCATAATACTCCTGCCTACTCTCTTAAAAAAGGCCTTAGTGATCACGATGGGAAGGCACTGAAACACAAACAGAAACCTTGGAAGGACCACCATTTTGACCGACTGCACTCTACCCACCAGCGAGAGCGGTAACATGTCCCATCTTTTGAAATCCTCCTCCATTTCCTCCACCAACCTCGTCAGATTCAGTTTATGTAGGGTCCCCCAACTCCTGGCTATCTGGATCCCCAGATACCGAAAGCTCCCCTCCGCCCTCCTCAGCGGTAGGTCCCCTATCCCTCTTTCTTGGTCCCCTGCCTGTAATACAAAGAGCTCACTCTTCCCTACATTGAGCTTATAGCCCAAAAAGTCCCCAAACTCCCTTAGAGTCTCTGCATGACCTCCACCATCCCCTCCATTGGATCCGCCACGTACAGCAACAGGTCATCCGCATATAGCGACACCCGATGCTCTTCTCCCCCTCAGACCACCCCCCTCCATTTATTAGACTCCCTCAATGACATGGCCAATGGTTTGATCGCCAATGCGAACAACAGGGGGGACAGGGGGCACCCCTGCCTCGTCCCTCGGTACAGTCGAAAGTACTCCGACCTTCGCCGGTCCGTCATTACACTCGCCATCGGGGCTCTGTAAAGGAGCTTAACCCAATTGATAAACCCTACCCCGAACCCAAACCTACGCAGCACCTCCCAGAGGTACTCCCACTCTACTCGGTCATAGGCCTTCTCCGCGTCCATAGCTGCCACTATCTCCGCCTCTCCCTCCTCCGATGGCATCATTATCACATTTAAGAGCCGCCGCACATTGGTGTTTAGTTGCCTGCCCTTTACAAATCCCGTCTGGTCCTCGTGGATTACCCCCGGAACACAGTCCTCGATCCTCGTGGCCAGCACTTTTGCCAGCAACTTTGCATCCACATTGAGGAGCGAGGTCTGCCTGTATGATCCACATTGCAGTGGGTCCTTGTCCCGCTTTAGGATCAAATAAATTGTCGCTTCCGACATTGTCGGGGGCAGGGTCCCCTCCTCTCTTGCCTCATTAAAGGTCCTCACCAGTAGCGGGACCAACAGGTCTGTAGAACTCCACCGGGAATCCGTCCGGTCCCGGGGCCTTCCCCGCCTGCATGCTCCCCAAACCCTTGCTCAGCTCCTCCAACCCAATTGGTGCCCCCAAACCAGCCACCTCTTGCTCCTCCACCCTTGGGAATCTCAGCTGATCTAGGAATCGTCTCATCCCCTCTTGCCCCGCTGGGGGCTGGGATCTGTACAGCTCTTCATAAAAGGCCTTGAATACCTCGTTTATTTTCGTCGCACTCCGAACCGTGGCTCCCCTTCCATCTTTGACTCCCCCTATTTCCCTCGCTGCCATCCTCTTACGGAGCTGGTGTGCCAGCATCCGACTAGCCTTTTCCCCATACTCGTAGGTCGCCCCCTGCGCTTTCCTCCACTGTGCCTCCGCCTTCCCTGTGGTCAACAGGTCAAACTCCGTCTGGAGCCGTCGTCTTTCCCCAAGTAATCTTTCCTCCGGGGCCTCTGCGTATCTCCTGTCTACTCTCAAAATCTCCCCCACTAACCTCTCCCTTTCCATACCCTCTGTCTTCTCCCTATGAGCCCTAATGGAAATTAGCTCTCCCCTGATCACCGCCTTCAACGCCTCCCATACCACCCCCACCCGCACCTCCCCATTGTCGTTGGCCTCCAAGTACCTTTCGATACACCCCTTCACCTTCCCACACATCACCTCGTCCGCCAGCAGTCCCACATCCAGCCGCCACAACGGGCGTTGGTCCCTCTCCTCTCCCAGCTCCAGTTCCATCCAGTGCGGGGCATGGTCCGAAACGGCTATAGCCGAATACTCCGTCCCTTCCACCCCCGGGTTGAGCGCCCTACCCAGAACAAAGAAATCTATCCGGGAGTAGGCTTTGTGTACATGGGAGAGGAAAGAAAATTCCCTGGCCTGCGGCCTTGCAAACCGCCATGGGTCCTGTGGTGGTATGTATTAGGGGTCATGTGGGACTGTGAAGCCGAGATGCTATTGGCTGACAGATCCCGGGTCCTGGTTGGCTGCCGACTCCTGGCTCCGCCCTGAAGGCGGAGTATAAGAACCCGAGCTTCTCCCCGCAGCTTCATTCTGTTGCTGAGCTGCTGGGGACAAGCATCGTTTAATAAAGCCTGGATCGACTTCATCACTTCTCGTCTCTCGTAAGTCATTGTGCGCTACAGGTCCACTCCCCCATCTGATCCATAAACCCCCTAAGTACATTGGCCGCCGCCGGCCTCTTTCCAGTCCTTGATTTGGAGCGGTCCAGTGCTGGATCCAACACTGTATTGAAGTCCCCTCCCATTATCAGGCCTCCTATCTCCAGGTCCGGAATGCGCCCCAACATGCGCTTCATGAATCCGGCATCATCCCAGTTCGGGGCGTATACGTTTACCAACACCACCCACGTCCCTTGCAGCCTACCGCTCACCATTACATATCGCCCTCCATTGTCCGCTACGATAGTCTTGGCCTCAAATGACACCCGCTTTCCCACCAATATTGCCACCCCTCTATTCTTCGCGTCCAGTCCAGAGTGGAATACCTGTCCTACCCATCCCTTTCTTAGCCTGACCTGGTCCGCCACCTTCAGGTGTGTCTCTTGGAGCATGGCCACGTCCGCCTTCAGTCCCTTTAAGTGCGCAAACACTCGAGCCCTCTTCACCGGCCCATTCAGGCCCCTCACATTCCACGTTATCAGCCGGATTGGAGGGACTCTCACCCCCCCCCCCCCCACGCCCCGCCGACTAGCCATCTCCTTTTCTGGGCCAGTCCCGTGTCCACGCCTCCCTCACCCTCCAGTCCCCCAGAGGGGGGATCCCCGTCCCGACCACCTCTTCTGTGTCCCATTCCCTTTCGGCCAGTGCAGCAGCAACCCTTTCCCCCCCCCCCCCTTCCCCCCCTCCCCTCTCCCCCGCTAGACCCCGGTCTAGCTTTTTTGCTCCCCCCATGTCACTCCCGTAAGTCAGCTGACACCTGCTGACCCCGGCTTCCCCCGCCGTCCCATTGACCTCCCCGCGTGGGAGTCTCCCAATCCATATGCATTCCTTCGTTCCCCTTCCCGCCTTTCTTCCCGCGCGCGGGAAAACACCGCGCGCTTTCCAAAGCCCGCTCCGCCCCCTCTGGCGCAGCTCCTGTCGCGGCCTTGTCTCTCTCCCCCAGCCCATGTAACATTCCCTGCGCGTGATTGACCCCCTATATACAACAACCATCACACATCAATCCCCAAAACATCCCCCCCCCACCCTCACAAACCCTCAGTTAGAGTCCAACTTTTCGGCTTGTACAAAGGTCCACGCCTCTTCAGGCGTTTAGAAGTAATAGTGTTGGCCCTTGTATGTGACCCACAGTCGCACTGGCTGCAGCATTCCGAATTTCACTTCTTTCCGGTACAACGCCGCTTTGGCCCGGTTGAAACCCGCTCTCCGCTTTGCAACCTCCGTGCTCCAGTCCAGGTATATTCGGATCTCTGCATTGTCCCACTTACTGCTCCGCTCCTTCTTGGCCTATCTCAGGACCCACTCTCTGCCCGTGAACCGGTGGAACCTCACCACCATTGCCCTTGGCGGCTCATTTGCCTGGGGCTTCTTCGCCAGCACCCGATGTGCCCCGTCCAACTCCAGCGGCCTCGAAGGGGCCTTCGTGCCCATCATCGCCTCGAGCATCGTGCTCGCGTATGCCCCGGCATCAGCCCCCTCCACTCCCTCAGGGAGACCCAGGATTCGCAGATTCTTTCTCCTCGACCTGTTCTCCAGATCTTCGAGTCTTCCTGCCCACCTCTTGTGTGGCGCCTCGTTCTGCTCCACTCTCACCGCCAGGCCCACGAGCTCGTCCTCGGTCTGACTAACTCTTTTCTGTACTTCCTGGATCTTAGCTTCGTGGACCTTCTGGGTGATCCTGAGTCCTTCAATTGCCGAAAGCATAGGCGCCAACATCTCCTTGCGCATCTCCTCGAAGCAGCGCTTGATGAACTCCTGCAGCTCCCCTTTGTCCCTGGCCGCCGCCATTTTGTTTTCTTTCCCTCACTTCTCCCGTTGCTCCAGTGCCGCTCCTTTGGCCGTTACACTTCTGGTCCGTTTAAAAAGTCGATGGAAACTCCTGAAAAAGGTCTGAGAGTCAGTTCCAGACGGGAGCTGCCGAATGCGCGACCTACTCCTCCATGGCCGCCACCGGAAACCTCGTCCCTGCTTCTTCAATGGCCTTGGTAGATCCTTTCACAGTTGTTCCCTCTGCTGCTAGAATTCACCTTTGATAGAGTCAAGTCAGATTGCAGCTTTAAGCTTGCCCTTCCCCCGCCTGCATGCTGGAAGAGGCCCTTGTCTAAACCTGCAGCCAAAGCCAAATCCTTTACTGTTTCTGCCGGGTCTGGTAGCCAAAAGACACAACATTCCAGGGGGACACTGTCAGGGGAATGTTGCAGTCTTCTTCCCACACCGGGAAATGTCAAACAAATGCCGTGGGGGCCCTGTAAAAGAGCCCAAAAGTCCGTTCCAAGTGGGAGCTACCGAATATGCGACCTAGCTCTGCATAGCCGCTCCCGGAAGTCTCTTCTTTGAATTCTTTGAGGATACGATGAGACACATCGATGAAGGTCGGGCAGTGGATGTGGTGTATATGGATTTCAGTAAGGCATTTGATAAGGTTCCCCATGGCAGACTCATTCAGAAAGTTAGGGGGCATGGGATACAGGGAAATTTGGCTGTCTGGATACAGAATTGGCTGGCCGAAAGAAGACAGCGAGTGGTAGTGGATGGAAAGTATTCCGCCTGGAGGTCGATGACCAGTTGTGTACCACAAGGATCTGTTCTGGGACCTCTGCTCTTTGTGGTTTTTATCTAAGAACTTGGATGAGGAATTGGAAGGGTGGGTTAGTAAGTTTGCCGATGACATGAATGTTGGTGCGTTGTAGATAGTGTTGAGGGTTGTTGCAGGTTACATCAGGACATTGACAGGATGCAGAGCTGGGCTGAGAAGTGGCAGATGGAGTTTAACCTTGATAAAGGTGAAGTGATTCATTTTGGAAGGTCGAATTTGAATGCTGAATACAGGGTTAAAGGCAGGATTCTTGGAAGTGTGGCGGAACAGAGGGATCTTGGGGTCCACGTACATAGATCCCTCAAAGCTGCCACCCAGGTTGATAGGGTTGTTAAGATGGCGTATGGTGTGTTGGCTTTCATGAACAGGAGGATTGAGTTGCGAGGTTTTGCTGCAGCTTTATAAAACTCTAGTTAGACAACACTTGGAATATTGTGTCCAGTTCTGGTCGCCTCATTATAGGAAGTGTCATGTGAGAGTACCTTTAAGAAATGGATCAAATGGCTGCTAGGGCCTTCCCCCGGTAGGTCATCCCCCCCAACAGCATCCAAAATGGTATACGTCTGCCCGCTCATTTTCTTTCCACTGACTCTAACCCAGCTACTCTTGTCCTGTACCTTGGGTGTGGCTCCCTCCCTGTAACTCTTCTCTATCACCCCCTCTGCCTCCCGGATGATCCAAAGTTCATCCAGTACTGCACTGAGAGTATCACACTGAGAGAATTACACTGAGTGTTACATTGAGTGTGTTATACTGTGGTTATTACACTGAGTATCGCGCCGGGAGAATCGCGCCGGGAGAATCGCGCCGGGAGAATCGCGCCGGGAGAATCGCGCCGGGAGAATCGCGCCGGGAGAATCGCGCCGGGAGAATCGCGCCAGGGAGAATCGCGCCAGGGAGAATCGCGCCGGGAGAATCGCGCCGTGAGAATCGCGCCGGGAGAATCGCGCCGGGAGTACTGCGCAGAGAGTACTACGCAGAGAGTACTACGCAGAGAGTATTACGCAGAGAGTATTACGCAGAGAGTATTACACAGAGAGTATTACACAGAGAGTATTACACAGAGAGTATTCCACCACCACAGGGTCTATTACACCACAGGGTCTATTACACCACAGGGTCTATTACACCACAGGGTCTATTACACCACAGGGTCTATTACACCACAGGGTCTATTACACCACAGGGTCTATTACACCACAGGGTCTATTACACCGGGTCTATTACACCGAGAGTATTACACTGAGAGTATTACACTGGGAGTATTACACTGGGAGTATTACACTGGGAGTATTACACTGGGAGTATTACACTGGGAGTATTACACTGGGAGTATTACACTGGGTCTATTACACTGAGAGTATTACACTGAGAGTATTACACTGAGAGTATTACACTGAGAGTATTACACTGAGAGTATACACGGTGAGTACTGCACAGAGAGTATACACTGAGAGTCTTGCACTGAGAGAATTACACTGAGAGAATTACATTGGGTCTATTACAGTGAGAATATACACTGAGAATATACACGGTGAGTACTGCACAGAGAGTATACACTGAGAGTCTTGCACTGAGAGTATTACACTGAGAGTCTTGCACTGAGAGTATACACTGAGAGTCTTGCACTGAGAGTATTACACTGAGAGTCTTGCACTGAGAATATTACACTGAGAATTACACTGACAGTATACACTGAGATTATTACACTGCGAGTACTGCACTTAGAGTACTGCACTGAGAGCACTGCGCTGAGAGAATTACACTGAGTGAACAAGCATTCTTTGAATATGTGGAGTTCTGTGCAAATGAAAAAAGCGCAAAATCGGGAAAGGTGGCCGTTGCCATTAATGCTGTGGCGCAGCACAGAAAACTGCACACAATGGCTGGTGGCCATTTTGAAAGTGACATCACGAGCGGGGAGATGTGCGCACGCTGTGGCCACGGCCACAGTAAATAAAACTGTCCGGCAAAAAGCAAACAATGTTCCAATCGTGGCAAATATAATCACTTTGCAGCACAGTGTCATTCTGCAACAGCCTCAACAGATAATACATTTAAAAGATCGTCCATCAATTATAGGAAGATTCGGAGTATACAGAATGAAGGAAACGGATAATGATGATTCCTCCCAGTATTACTGAAAGATACTTTCATGGTCGATACGATTACGGGGGTTAATGCTCTGGACTGTGATAACAATCCGATATATCAGCTCTTCAAAATTATTCAAGTGTGGACTGTACTATCGATATAAATGGGTCTGAAATTCTGTTTAAATTAGAGACAGGTGCACACGTGAATTTAATAACCGAAAAGGATTTAAGACAAGAGCACAGTAAACCACAAATAAAGAAATCAACCTGTCGAGTGACTGACTATAATGGCAATGTCATAGCCACAAGAGGCTCCTTCCGTCTCATTGTTCAGAATGGCGACATCAGCACTTCGAAATAGTAGAAAATGATGAATTATCACTACTTGGGGTGGATGCTGGCAGCAAACTCAACTTGGTTCAAAGGACTTGGGCAGCACGGTAACACACGTGGCTAGCACTGTGGCTTCACAGCGCCTGGGTCCCAGGTTCGATTCCCCGCTGGGTCACTGTCTGTAAGGACTCTGCAAGGTTTCCCCGTGTCTGCTTGGGTTTCCTCCGGGTGCTCCGGTTTCCACCCACAGTCCAAAGACGTGCAGGTTAGGTGGATTGGCCATGCTAAAAATTGCCCTTAGTGTCCAAAAATGTTAGGAAGGGTTATTGGGTTATGGGGATAGGGTGGAAGTGAGGGCTTAAGTGGGTTGGTGGACCGAATGGCCTCCTTCTGCACTGTATGTTCTATGTATCTATGTATCTATGATCCACACAACCAATAATTGAAATGTCACGCTTAAAGGTGAAATTGAACAAATTTTTATCAAGAGCTACAAATAATGTTGATACCAGGGCTTCAGAAATAGTACACATTGTGGAAGCACAAGCTTCATTTATTGCAGAAATGCTACGAGTGTCTGACAACAAGCGACATCTAATACGAGAAGGACAGAGAAGGACTCAACACTCCAAAGGGTAATCCCATACCTGAAAGAAGAATGGCCCAATGGTTGTTGTTCCAGTTTTCGTAGTGTCAAAGATGTCTTCACTGTGATTAACGGATTCCTACTTAAAGGAGACAGAATAGTCATTTCCTCCTGCCAACGGAAATACATCTTGGAACAGATACATGAAGGGCATCAAGGAATTGAAAAATGTCTCAGACAAGCAAGGCAATCTGTGCACTGGCCTGGGATCAACAAGGATGTGGACCATATGTGCAGGAAGGCAGCATTTGTCAAGGCATCAATCTGCACAATGTAAACAAGCTTTGAAGAAAATGAAGTAGCCACTTATCCATGGCTGAAAGTTGGAATGGACCTATTCTATTTTATAGGACATGATTATTTAGTCATTATTGACTACCATTCAAACTATCCTGAGGTTATTACACTCACGCATTCAACAACTCGATCAGTAATCAGAGCAGCAAAATCTGCTGTATTTGCCCGACATGGACTTCCATTGAACGTTATTTCCAACAATGGTCCTTGTTTTACCGGCTGGGAATGGTCACAATTTGCGGAAAGTTATAATTTCCACCGTATAACATCAAGTCCATTGTGCCCCCAATCAAACGGAAAAGCTGAGAAAGGTGTCGGAATAGTTAAGGAAGCTATTCAGCAAAGCACTAGATGACAACAAAGATTGCTCTTTAGCACTGTTGACACACAGAGCTACTCCATTGTCATCAGGTTTGCCCCCGCCCAGATGTTGATGGGAAGAAAAATTCATACGACTCTACCAAAAATCACAATTCCAAATATGGCTGAACAACTGCTTCATGACAGAATAAGGTTACAAAAGTAGAAAACAACAAGCCTACTACAACAGGCGTTTAGAACCTTTACCGCCGTTACAAGAATGAGATTATGTCAGAGTACAGAATCCTGATGGTGGATGGTCACATGTATTACGAGAGATCGCACCAGTGCAAACTGAACACGGCACAATGTTTCGAAGGAATCGAAGAGCATTATTGAAGATAAAGAACTACTACGTTCCATTTCAAACTCCGAGCATTGTCGCTCCGGATGCCATATTCCACAACATTGACTTTTCAAATCCTTCATTGCCAACAAGAAATCCAGAAAACATGGAAGACGATTTGAACACTTCAACAAGAACACCAAGAAGATCGCCGATAACAAGAAAACTGCCGAATACGCTGAATTTATAATGACACGTTAACAACTAGTATTCCGTAATCACTGCTGTGATATGACATTTAGCTTTTGCTATTGAATGTAAAAAAAAAAATAATGAATTCTCTAATGTTATATTCAAAAAAATCTTACAAACAGAATTTATAACCTTTTTCTCAAAGAAAGGAGGATGTGACATTATGAGAAATGTACAAAACTGTAAGGGTTAATGTTATGTCCGAATCAACCATTAGAGGGAGCTGGGTGCAGAACTATATAAATCATCGATGCCAAGCCTTCTGGGAGAGGGTTGAGGAGAAGGTTCGAAGACAGACTCTAAGAAAGCTAGTGTGAGTGGGAGCAAATCATAGTTATTGTATTAGTGTTGAGATTAGTGGTAGATGAGTGTGGATTGTATATGTGTTGTCAATTATTTATTATATAGAAGTAAGAGTTGATTTCAATTAAGTAGTGTAGATAAATCTTTAGCTTTGTTTAATATAAAAGTGAATTGTGGTCTTTATGAATATTACGCCAACCATCCTAGGATCTGAACCACACATAACATTCGAGGCGTTTCTTTACCCACTTCCCTTCCGGCATTTCGCCTGCCCTTGAGGCATTCCAGCTTGTACTGTCGAAAGTTCTTGAAGGCAAAGGGATTACCGCCACCTGGTCAACATCCTGGCACATGGTTCTTTCAGAGCCGCAACATGACCATTGGATAAGAGAGGCTATCCAGGAAGTGGGCCTCATGCGGAACAGCAAGTGTGAGTTCGCCAGCACCAGGATACAATTCACCCAACGGCATGGTGTCAAGGTCGATCCACAGGATACAAAGACCATTGATGAGTTTCCCCAATTGAATTCCATCACCGACATTCAACATTTTGGGGGGATGGGAAACTATGTGGGAAGGCTGATTTCCAGTTTGGCCACGCTCATGGAACCCTTAAGCAATATATCCTGCAGAGAGGCCAACAATGGTTCTGGGGTGTGAAACAACTCATGGCCTTTCAATCCATTAAACTTTGACTAGTCTCCTCGGATGTCCAGGCGCACTATGACCCCACTTTGCCCATTGTCGCCGCTGCTGATGCTTCCTGGTGTCATCCAGCTGTGAAAGGACGATGACGGGAAACGGGTCCATTTTGCTTCTGCAGCCCTCATGGAAACTTGTGCCGCTACTGAGAAGGCGGCAGTGGCAGAGACATGGGTGGTCATGGCTGTTTCTCATTACCCAATGGGGCTGCTTGTCAAAGCTTACGGATAGCACAAAGCCTGGCAGTATTGTAAACTATGAAGAGGACAGAGTCGAGCCTTAAAGCACACAGGGCAAGTTGATAAAGTGGGCAGATAGGCAGCAGATGAAGTTCAATGTGGAGACATGGGAGTTGATGCATTTTGGTAAGAAGAACATGGAGAGACAATATAAAATAAGGAGTGTGCTTGGGGGGTGGATGGTCGGTAGGGGAGATGGGGCCCCGCGGGGGGGGGGGGGGGGGGGGGGGGGGAGGCCTGAGTCGGGGATAGTGGGACTGGGCCTGGAAAGGGAGCTGCGCCAGGGGAGGCAGGGCCAGCCGAGTGAAAAGCGCGGGCTTTTTCCCGCGTTTAGGGCTGAAGGGGCAGGGCCGGAGCTGGGAAGCGCGGGCTTTTTCTCCTGCGCTGGGAGTGGAATGGATGAGATCCTGCTGGTGGACAAGTGGGGGGAGGGGAGGTTCCACACTGGGGGGTGTCGATGGAGCAGCGGGAGTGGCCGGGGTCAGCAGACTTACGGGAGTGCAATGGGGGAAACAATGCAGCTAGGGGGGGACCTAGTTGGGTGGGGTTGGGGGGGGGCGGGGTGGGGGGGGGGGGAGGACCGGGTTGCTGCTGGAATGGCCAAGGGGGAGCTGGAGTTGGTCGAGGAGGTCGGGGCGGGGGGGGGGGGTCTGTCGATGTAGGGAACATGCCGTGTGGGGGGCACGGGCATGTGGCTGGCCCAGGAAGGGCTATAGCTAGTCGGCGGGGGAGAGGGGTGAGGAGCCCCCTGATCCGGCTGATAACCTGGAATGTAAGGGGACTGAATGGGCCGGTCAAGCGGGCCCGGGTGTTCGTGCACCTGAAGGGGCTGAAGGCGGATGTGGCCATGCTTCAGGAGACGCACCCGAAGGTGGCGGATCAGGTAAGGTTGAGAAAGGGATGGGTAGGGCAGGTGTTTCATTCGGGTTTGGATGCAAAATATCGGGAGTGGCGATTTTGGTGGGGAAGAGAGTGTCGTTCGAGGCGTTGAGCATCATGGCAGACAGTGGCGGTACATAGAACATAGAACATAGAAAATACAGCACAGAACAGGCCCTTCGGCCCACGATGTTGTGCCGAACCTTTGTCCTAGATTAATCATAGATTATCATTGAATTTTCAGTGCAGAAGGAGGCCATTCGGCCCTTTGAGTCTGCACCGGCTCTTGGAAAGAGCACCCTACCCAAACTCAACACCTCCACCCAACACCAAGGGCAATTTTGGACATTAAGGGCAATTTATCATTCGCCAATCCACCTAACCGGCACATCTTTGGACTGTGGGAGGAAACCGGAGCACCCGGAGGAAACCCACGCAGACACGGGGAGGATGTGCAGACTCCGCACGGACAGTGACCCAAGCCGGATCGAACCTGGGACCCTGGAGCTGTGAAGCAATTGTGCTATCCACAATGCTACCGTGCTGCCCTTAAGAACAAATAAATCTACACTATATCATTTTACCGTAATCTATGTACCTATCCAATAACTGCTTGAAGGTCCCTAATGTTTCCAACTCAACTACTTCCACAGGCAGTGCATTCCATGCCCCCACTGCTCTCTGGGTAAAGAACCTACCTCTGATATCCCTCCTATATCTTCCACCTTAAATTTATGTCCCCTTGTAATGGTTTGTTCCACCCGGGGAAAAAGTCTCTGACTGTCTACTCTATCTATTCCACTGATCATCTTATAAACCTCTATCAAGTCGCCCCTCATCCTTCTCCGTTCTAATGAGAAAAGGCCTAGCACCCTCAACCTTTCCTCGCAAGACCTACTCTCCATTCCAGGCAACATCCTGGTAAATCTTCTTCGCACCTTTTCCAAAGCTTCCACATCCTTCCTAAAATGAGGCGACCAGAACTGTACACAGTACTCCAAATGTGGCCTTACCAAAGTTTTGTACAGCTGCATCATCATCTCACAGCTCTTAAATTCAATCCCTCTGTTAATGAACGCGAGCACACCATAGGCCTTCTTCACAGCTCTATCCACTTGAGTGGCAACTTTCAAAGATGTATGAACATAGACCCCAAGATCTCTCTGCTCCTCCACATTGCCAAGAACTCTACCGTTAACCCTGTATTCCGCATTCATATTTGTCCTTCCAAAATGGACAACCTCACACTTTTCAGGGTTAAACTCCATCTGCCACTTCTCAGCCCAGCTCTGCATCCTATCTATGTCTCTTTGCAGCCGACAACAGCCCTCCTTACTATCCACAACTCCACCAATCTTCGTATAGTCTGCAAATTTACTGACCCACCCTTCAACTCCCTCATCCAAGTCATTAATGAAAATCACAAACAGCAGAGGACCCAGAACTGATCCCTGAGGTACGCCACTGGTAACTGGGATCCAGGCTGAATATTTGCCATCCACCACCACTCTCTGACTTCTATCGGTTAGCCAGTTCGTTATCCAACTGGCCAAATTTCCCATTATCCCATGCCTCCTTACTTTCTGCATAAGCCTACCATGGGGAACCTTATCAAATGCCTTACTAAAATCCATGTACACTACATCCACTGCTTTACCTTCATCCACATGCTTGGTCACCTCCTCAAAGAATTCAATAAGACTTGTAAGACAAGACCTACCCCTCACAAATCCATGCTGACTATCCCTAATCAAGCAGTGTCTTTCCAGATGCTCAGAAATCCTATCCTTCAGTGCCCTTTCCATTACTTTGCCTACCACCGAAGTAAGACTAACTGGCCTGTAATTCCCAGGGTTATCCCTAGTCCCTTTTTTGAACAGGGGCACGACCTTCACCACTCTCCAATCCCCTGGTACCACCCCTGTTGACAGTGAGGACGAAAAGATAATTGCCAACGGCTCTGCAATTTCATCTCTTGCTTCCCATAGAATCCTTGGATATATCCCGTCAGGCCCGGGGGACTTGTCTATCCTCAAGTTTTTCAAAATGCCCAACACATCTTCCTTCCTAACAAGTATTTCCTCGAGCTTACCAATCTGTTTCACACTGTCCTCTCCAACAATATGGCCCCTCTCATTTGTAAATACAGAAGAAAAGTACTCGTTCAAGACCTCTCCTATCTCTTCAGACTCAATACACAATCTCCCGCTACTGTCCTTGATCGGACCTACCCTCGCTCTAATCATTCTCATATTTCTCACATATGTGTAAAAGGCCTTGGGGTTTTCCTTGATCCTACCCGCCAAAGATTGTTCATGCCCTCTCTTAGCTCTCCTATTCCCTTTCTTCAGTTCCCTCCTGGCTATCTTGTATCCCTCCAATGCCCTGTCTGAACCTTGTTTCCTCAGCCTTACATAAGTCTCCTTTTTCCTCTTAACAAGACATTCAACCTCTCTTGTCAACCATGGTTCCCTCACTCGACCATCTCTTCCCTGCCTGACAGGGACATACATATCAAGGACACGTAGCACCTGTTCCTTGAACAAGTTCCACATTTCACTTGTGTCCTTCCCTGCCAGCCTATGTTCCCAACTTATGCACTTCAATTCTTGTCTGACAACATCGTATTTACCCTTCCCCCAATTGTAAACCTTGCCCTGTTGCACATACCTATCCCTCTCCATTACTAAAGTGAAAGTCACAGAATTGTGGTCACTATCTCCAAAATGCTCCCCCACTAACAAATCTATCACTTGCCCTGGTTCATTACCAAGTACTAAATCCAATATTGCCCCTCCTCTGGTCGGACAATCTACATACTGTTTTTGTGCGTGTGTTTTTTGTTTTTGTGTGTGTGTCTTTTTGTGTGTGTGTGTGTTTTTTGTTTTTGTGTGTGTATTTGTTTTTGTGTGTGTGTTTGTTTTTGTGTGTGTTTTTGTTTTTGTGTTTGTTTGTTTGAGCTTTTGTTTTTGTGTGTGTTTTTGTTTTTCTGTGCGTGTGTTTTTGTTTTTGTTTGTGTTTTTGTTTTTCTGTGTGTGTGTTTTTTGTTTTTGTGTGTGTTTTTGTGTGTGTGTGTTTGTTTGTGTGTGTGTGGTTTTGTTTTTGTGTGTTTTTGTTTTTGTGTGTGTGTTTTTATTTTTGTGTGTGTTTTTGTTTTTGAGTGTGTGTGTGTGTTTTTGTTTTTGTGTGTGTGTTTTTGTTTTTGTGTGTGTTTTAGTTTTTGTGTGTTTTTTTGTTTTCGTGTGTGTTTTCGTTTTTCTGTGTGTGTGTGTTTTTGTTTTTGTGTGTGTTTTTCTTTTTGTGTGTGTGTTTGTGTTTTTGTTTTTGTGTGTGTTTTTGTGTTTGTTTTTGTTTTTTTGTGTGTGTGTGTTTTTGTTTTTGTGTGTGTCTGTTTGTTTTTGTGTGTGTGTTTGTTTTTGTGTTTGTTTTTGTTTTTTTGTGTGTGTGTGTGTTTGAGCTTTTGTTTTTGTGTGTGTTTTTGTTTTTCTGTGCGTGTGTGTTTTTGTTTTTGTGTGTGTTTTTGTTTTTGTGTGTGTGTGTTTGTTTTTGTGTGTGTGTCTTTTTGTGTGTGTGTGTGTTTTTTGTTTTTGTGTGTGTATTTGTTTTTGTGTGTGTGTTTGTTTTTGTGTGTGTTTTTGTTTTTATGTGTGTTTGTTTGAGCTTTTGTTTTTGTGTGTGTTTTTGTTTTTCTGTGCGTGTGTTTTTGTTTTTGTTTGTGTTTTTGTTTTTCTGTGTGTGTTTTTTGTTTTTGTTTTTGTGTGTGTGTGTTTGTTTTTATGTGTGTGTGGTTTTGTTTTTGTGTGTTTTTGTTTTTGTGTGTGTGTTTTTATTTTTGTGTGTGTTTTTGTTTTTGAGTGTGTGTGTGTGTTTTTGTTTTTGTGTGTGTGTGTTTGTTTTTGTGTGTGTGTCTTTTTGTGTGTGTGTGTGTTTTTTGTTTTTGTGTGTGTATTTGATTTTGTGTGTGTGTTTGTTTTTGTGTGTGTTTTTGTTTTTATGTGTGTTTGTTTGAGCTTTTGTTTTTGTGTGTGTTTTTGTTTTTCTGTGTGTGTTTTTTGTTTTTGTGTGTGTTTTTGTGTGTGTGTGTTTGTTTTTATGTGTGTGTGGTTTTGTTTTTGTGTGTTTTTGTTTTTGTGTGTGTGTTTTTATTTTTGTGTGTGTTTTTGTTTTTGAGTGTGTGTGTGAGTTTTTGTTTTTGTGTGTGTGTTTGTGTTTTTGTTTTTGTGTGTGTTTTTGTTTTGTGTGTGTGTTTGTTTTTGTGTTTGTTTTTGTTTTTTTGTGTGTGTGTGTGTTTGAGCTTTTGTTTTTGTGTGTGTTTTTGTTTTTCTGTGCGTGTGTGTTTTTGTTTTTGTGTGTGTTTTTGTTTTTGAGTGTGTGTGTGTGTTTTTGTTTTTGTGTGTGTGTGTTTGTTTTTGTGTGTGTGTCTTTTTGTGTGTGTGTGTGTTTTTTGTTTTTGTGTGTGTATTTGATTTTGTGTGTGTGTTTGTTTTTGTGTGTGTTTTTGTTTTTATGTGTGTTTGTTTGAGCTTTTGTTTTTGTGTGTGTTTTTGTTTTTCTGTGTGTGTTTTTTGTTTTTGTGTGTGTTTTTGTGTGTGTGTGTTTGTTTTTATGTGTGTGTGGTTTTGTTTTTGTGTGTTTTTGTTTTTGTGTGTGTTTTTGTTTTTGAGTGTGTGTGTGTGTTTTTGTTTTTGTGTGTGTGTGTTTGTTTTTGTGTGTGTGTCTTTTTGTGTGTGTGTGTGTTTTTTGTTTTTGTGTGTGTATTTGATTTTGTGTGTGTGTTTGTTTTTGTGTGTGTTTTTGTTTTTATGTGTGTTTGTTTGAGCTTTTGTTTTTGTGTGTGTTTTTGTTTTTCTGTGTGTGTTTTTTGTTTTTGTGTGTGTTTTTGTGTGTGTGTGTTTGTTTTTATGTGTGTGTGGTTTTGTTTTTGTGTGTTTTTGTTTTTGTGTGTGTGTTTTTATTTTTGTGTGTGTTTTTGTTTTTGAGTGTGTGTGTGAGTTTTTGTTTTTGTGTGTGTGTTTGTGTTTTTGTTTTTGTGTGTGTTTTTGTTTTGTGTGTGTGTTTGTTTTTGTGTTTGTTTTTGTTTTTTTGTGTGTGTGTGTGTTTGAGCTTTTGTTTTTGTGTGTGTTTTTGTTTTTCTGTGCGTGTGTGTTTTTGTTTTTGTGTGTGTTTTTGTTTTTGAGTGTGTGTGTGTGTTTTTGTTTTTGTGTGTGTGTGTTTGTTTTTGTGTGTGTGTCTTTTTGTGTGTGTGTGTGTTTTTTGTTTTTGTGTGTGTATTTGATTTTGTGTGTGTGTTTGTTTTTGTGTGTGTTTTTGTTTTTATGTGTGTTTGTTTGAGCTTTTGTTTTTGTGTGTGTTTTTGTTTTTCTGTGTGTGTTTTTTGTTTTTGTGTGTGTTTTTGTGTGTGTGTGTTTGTTTTTATGTGTGTGTGGTTTTGTTTTTGTGTGTTTTTGTTTTTGTGTGTGTGTTTTTATTTTTGTGTGTGTTTTTGTTTTTGAGTGTGTGTGTGAGTTTTTGTTTTTGTGTGTGTGTTTGTGTTTTTGTTTTTGTGTGTGTTTTTCTTTTTGTGTGTGTGTTTGTTTTTGTTTTTTTGTGTGTGTGTTTGAGCTTTTGTTTTTGTGTGTGTTTTTGTTTTTCTGTGCGTGTGTGTTTTTGTGTGTGTTTTTGTTTTTGTGTGTGTGTTTGTTTTTGTATGTGTGTTTTTGTGTGTGTTTGTGTTTTTTCTTTGTGTGTGTGTTTGAGCTTTTGTTTTTGTGTGTGTTTTTGTTTTTCTGTGTGTGTGTGTTTTGTTTCTGTGTGTGTTTTTGTTTTTGTGTGTGTGTGTTTGTTTTTGTGCGTGTGTTTGTTTTTGTGTGTGTTTTTGTTTTGTGTGTGTGTTTGTTTTTGTGTGTGTGTTTTTGTGTGTGTTTGTGTTTTTTCATTTTGTGTGTGTATTTGTTTTTGTGTGTGTGTTTGTTTTTCTGTGTGTGTGTTTTTGTTTTTGTGTGTTTTTGTTTTTGTGTGTGTGTTTTTTGTTTTTGTGTGTGTATTTGTTTTTGTGTGTGTTATTGTTTTTGTGTGTGTGTTTGAGCTTTTGTTTTTGTGTGTGTTTTTGTTTTTCTGTGCGTGTGTGTTTTTGTTTTTGTGTGTGTTTATGTTTTTGTGGGTGTGTGTGCTTTTGTGGGTGTGTGTGTTTTTGTTTTTGTGTGTGTTTTTGTTTTTCTGTGTGTGTGTGTTTTTTGTTTTTGTGTGTGTGTGTTTTTGTGTGTGTGTTTTTGTGTGTGTGTGTGTTTTTTGTTTTTTGCGTGTGTTTTTGTTTTTGTTTATGTTTGTGTTTTTGTTTTTCTGTGTGTCTGTTTGTTTTTGTGTGTTTGTTTTTGTTTTTGTGTGTGTTTTTTGTTTTTGTGTGTGTATTTGTTTTTGTGTGTGTTTTTGTGTGTGTTTGTTTTTGTTTGTGTTTTTGTTTTTGTGTGTGCGTGATTGTTTGTTTTTGTATGTGTTTTTGTTTTTCTGTGTGTGCGTGTTTTGTTTTTGTGTATGTCTGTTTGTTTTTGTGTGTGTTTTTGTTTTTGTGCGTGTTTTTGTTTTTCTGTGTGTGTGTGTTTGAGCTTTTGTTTTTGTGTGTGTTTTTGTTCTTCTGTGTGTGTGTTTTTGTTTTCGTGTGTGTTTTTGTTTTTGTGTGTGTGTGTTTGAGCTTTCGTTTTTGTGTGTGTTTTTGTTTTTCTGTGCGTGTGTGTTTTTGTTTTTGTGTGTGTTTTTGTTTTTGTGTGTGTGTTTGTTTTTGTGTGTGTGTGTTTTTGTGTGTGTTTGTGTTTTTTCTTTTTGTGTGTGTGTGTGTTTGAGCTTTTGTTTTTGTGTGTGTTTTTGTTTTTCTGTGCGTGTGTGTTTTTGTTTTTGTGTGTGTTTTTGTTTTTCTGTGTGTGTGTGTTTTTTGTTTTTGTGTGTGTGTGTTTTTGTGTGTGTGTGTGTTTTTTGTTTTTTGCGTGTGTTTTTGTTTTTGTTTTTGTTTGTGTGTTTGTTTTTGTGTGTGTGTTTTTGTTTTTGTGCGTGTTTTTGTTTTTCTGTGTGTGTGTTTGTTTTTGTTTGTGTTTTTGTTTTTGTGTGTGCGTGTTTGTTTGTTTTTGTGTGTGTTTTTGTTTTTCTGTGTGTGTGTGTTTTGTTTTTGTGTATGTCTGTTTGTTTCTGTGTGTGTTTTTGTTTTTGTGCATGTTTTTGTTTTTCTGTGTGTGTGTGTTTTTTTTTGTGTGTGTCTTTTTGTGTGTGTTTGTGTTTTTGTTTTTGTGTGTGTTTTTGTTTTTGTGTGTGTTTTTGTTTTTCTGTGCGTGTGTGTTTTTATTTTTGTGTGTGTTTTTGTTTTTGTGTGTGTGTTTGTTTTTGTGTGGGTGTGTTTTTGTGTGTGTTTGTGTTTTTTCTTTTTGTGTGTGTGTGTGTTTGAGCTTTTGTTTTTGTGTGTGTTTTTGTTTTTCTGTGCGTGTGTGTTTTTGTTTTTGTGTGTGTTTTTGTTTTTCTGTGTGTGTGTTTTTTGTTTTTGTGTGTGTTTTTGTTTTTGTGTCTGTGTGTTTGTTTTTGTGTGTGTGTGGTTTTGTTTTTGTGTGTGTGTTTGTGGGTGTGTGTTTGTTTTTGTGTGTGTTTGTTTTTGTTGTTGTGTGTGTTTTAGTTTTTGTGTGTGTGGTTTTGTTTTTGCGTGTGTTTTTGTTTTTGTGTGTGTTTTTGTTTTTGTGCGTGTCTGTTTTTTGTTTTTGTGTGTGTGTCTTTTTGTGTGTGTGTGTGTTTTTTGTTTTTGTGTGTGTATTTGTTTTTGTGTGTGTGTTTGTTTTTGTGTGTGTTTTTGTTTTTGTGTTTGTTTGTTTGAGCTTTTGTTTTTGTGTGTGTTTTTGTTTTTCTGTGCGTGTGTTTTTGTTTTTGTTTGTGTTTTTGTTTTTCTGTGTGTGTGTTTTTTGTTTTTGTGTGTGTGTTTTTGTTTTTGTGTGTGTTTTAGTTTTTGTGTGTTTTTTTGTTTTCGTGTGTGTTTTCGTTTTTCTGTGTGTGTGTGTGTTTTTGTTTTTGTGTGTGTTTTTCTTTTTGTGTGTGTGTTTGTGTTTTTGTTTTTGTGTGTGTTTTTGTGTTTGTTTTTGTTTTTTTGTGTGTGTGTGTTTTTGTTTTTGTGTGTGTTTTTGTTTTTCTGTGTGTGTGTTTTTTGTTTTTGTGTATGTCTGTTTGTTTTTGTGTGTGTGTTTGTTTTCGTGTGTGTTTTCGTTTTTCTGTGTGTGTGTGTGTTTTTGTTTTTGTGTGTGTTTTTCTTTTTGTGTGTGTGTTTGAGCTTTTGTTTTTGTGTGTGTTTTTGTTTTTCTGTGCGTGTGTGTTTTTGTTTTTGTGTGTGTTTTTGTTTTTGTGTGTGTGTGTTTGTTTTTGTGTGTGTGTCTTTTTGTGTGTGTGTGTGTGTTTTGTTTTTGTGTGTGTATTTGTTTTTGTGTGAGTGTTTGTTTTTGTGTGTGTTTTTGTTTTTATGTGTGTTTGTTTGAGCTTTTGTTTTTGTGTGTGTTTTTGTTTTTCTGTGCGTGTGTTTTTGTTTTTGTTTGTGTTTTTGTTTTTCTGTGTGTGTTTTTTGTTTTTGTGTGTGTTTTTGTGTGTGTGTGTTTGTTTTTATGTGTGTGTGGTTTTGTTTTTGTGTGTGTGTTTTTATTTTTGTGTGTGTTTTTGATTTTGAGTGTGTGTGTGTGTGTGTGTTTGTTTTTGTGTGTGTGTTTTTGCTTTTGTGTGTGTTTTAGTTTTTGTGTGTTTTTTTGTTTTCGTGTGTGTTTTCGTTTTTCTGTGTGTGTGTTTGTGTTTTTGTTTTTGTGTGTGTTTTTGTGTTTGTTTTTGTTTTTCTGTGTGTGTGTGTTTTTGTTTTTGTGTGTGTTTTTGTTTTTGTGTGTGTTTTTGTTTTTGTGCGTGTTTTTGTTTTTCTGTGCGTGTGTGTTTTTGTTTTTGTGTGTGTTTTTGTTTTTGTGTGTGTGTTTTTGTTTTTGTTTTTGTGTGTGTTTTTGTTTTTGTGTGTGTGTTTGTTTTTGTGTTTGTTTTTGTTTTTTTGTGTGTGTGTGTGTTTGAGCTTTTGTTTTTGTGTGTGTTTTTGTTTTTCTGTGCGTGTGTGTTTTTGTTTTTGTGTGTGTTTATGTTTTTGTGGGTGTGTGTGCTTTTGTGGGTGTGTGTGTTTTTGTTTTTGTGTGTGTTTTTGTTTTTCTGTGTGTGTGTGTTTTTTGTTTTTGGGTGTGTGTGTTTTTGTGTGTGTGTGTGTTTTTTGTTTTTTGCGTGTGTTTTTGTTTTTGTTTATGTTTGTGTTTTTGTTTTTCTGTGTGTCTGTTTGTTTTTGTGTGTTTGTTTTTGTTTTTGTGTGTGTTTTTTGTTTTTGTGTGTGTTTTTGTTTTTGTGTGTGTTTTTGTGTGTGTTTGTTTTTGTTTGTGTTTTTGTTTTTGTGTGTGCGTGTTTGTTTGTTTTTGTGTGTGTTTTTGTTTTTCTGTGTGTGTGTGTTTTGTTTTTGTGTATGTCTGTTTGTTTTTGTGTGTGTTTTTGTTTTTGTGCGTGTTTTTGTTTTTCTGTGTGTGTGTGTGTTTGAGCTTTTTTTTTTTTTTTTTTTTTTTTTTCTTCTGTGTGTGTGTTTTTGTTTTGTGTGTGTTTTTGTTTTTGTGTGTGTGTGTTTGAGCTTTCGTTTTTGTGTGTGTTTTTGTTTTTCTGTGCGTGTGTGTTTTTGTTTTTGTGTGTGTTTTTGTTTTTGTGTGTGTGTTTGTTTTTGTGTGTGTGTGTTTTTGTGTGTGTTTGTGTTTTTTCTTTTTGTGTGTGTGTGTGTTTGAGCTTTTGTTTTTGAGTGTGTTTTTGTTTTTCTGTGCGTGTGTGTTTTTGTTTTTGTGTGTGTTTTTGTTTTTCTGTGTGTGTGTGTTTTTTGTTTTTGTGTGTGTGTGTTTGTGTGTGTGTGTGTGTTTTTTGTTTTTTGCGTGTGTTTTTGTTTTTGTTTTTGTTTGTGTGTTTGTTTTTGTGTGTGTGTGTTTTTGTTTTTGTGCGTGTTTTTGTTTTTCTGTGTGTGTGTTTGTTTTTGTTTGTGTTTTTGTTTTTGTGTGTGCGTGTTTGTTTGTTTTTGTGTGTGTTTTTGTTTTTCTGTGTGTGTGTGTTTTGTTTTTGTGTATGTCTGTTTGTTTCTGTGTGTGTTTTTGTTTTTGTGCGTGTTTTTGTTTTTCTGTGTGTGTGTGTTTTTTTTTGTGTGTGTCTTTTTGTGTGTGTTTGTGTTTTTGTTTTTGTGTGTGTTTTTGTTTTTGTGTGCGTGTTTGTTTTTGTGTTTGTTTTTGTTTTTGTGTGTGTTTTTGTTTTTCTATGCGTGTGTGTTTTTATTTTTGTGTGTGTTTTTGTTTTTGTGTGTGTGTTTGTTTTTGTGTGTGTGTGTTTTTGTGTGTGTTTGTGTTTTTTCTTTTTGTGTGTGTGTGTGTTTGAGCTTTTGTTTTTGTGTGTGTTTTTGTTTTTCTGTGCGTGTGTGTTTTTGTTTTTGTGTGTGTTTTTGTTTTTCTGTGTGTGTGTTTTTTGTTTTTGTGTGTGTTTTTGTTTTTGTGCATTTGTTTTTGTTTTTGTGTGTGTTTATGTTTTTGTGGGTGTGTGTTTTTTGTGTATGTTTTTGTATTTCTGTGTGTGTGTGTTTTTTGTTTTTGTGTGTATTTTTGTTTTTGTGTGTGTGTGTTTGTTTTTGTGTGTGTGTGGTTTTGTTTTTGTGTGTGTGTTTGTGGGTGTGTGTTTGTTTTTGTGTGTGTTTGTTTTTGTTGTTGTGTGTGTTTTAGTTTTTGTGTGTGTGGTTTTGTTTTTGCGTGTGTTTTTGTTTTTGTGTGTGTTTTTGTTTTTGTGCGTGTCTGTTTTTTGTTTTTGTGTGTGTGTCTTTTTGTGTGTGTGTGTGTTTTTTGTTTTTGTGTGTGTATTTGTTTTTGTGTGTGTGTTTGTTTTTGTGTGTGTTTTTGTTTTTGTGTTTGTTTGTTTGAGCTTTTGTTTTTGTGTGTGTTTTTGTTTTTCTGTGTGTGTGTTTTTTGTTTTTGTGTGTGTGTTTTTGTTTTTGTGTGTGTTTTAGTTTTTGTGTGTTTTTTTGTTTTCGTGTGTGTTTTCGTTTTTCTGTGTGTGTGTGTGTTTTTGTTTTTGTGTGTGTTTTTCTTTTTGTGTGTGTGTTTGTGTTTTTGTTTTTGTGTGTGTTTTTGTGTTTGTTTTTGTTTTTTTGTGTGTGTGTGTTTTTGTTTTTGTGTGTGTTTTTGTTTTTCTGTGTGTGTGTTTTTTGTTTTTGTGTATGTCTGTTTGTTTTTGTGTGTGTGTTTGTTTTTGTGTTTGTTTTTGTTTTTTTGTGTGTGTGTGTGTTTGAGCTTTTGTTTTTGTGTGTGTTTTTGTTTTTCTGTGCGTGTGTGTTTTTGTTTTTGTGTGTGTTTTTGTTTTTGTGTGTGTGTGTTTGTTTTTGTGTGTGTGTCTTTTTGTGTGTGTGTGTTTTTTGTTTTTGTGTGTGTATTTGTTTTTGTGTGTGTGTTTGTTTTTGTGTGTGTTTTTGTTTTTATGTGTGTTTGTTTGAGCTTTTGTTTTTGTGTGTGTTTTTGTTTTTCTGTGCGTGTGTTTTTGTTTTTGTTTGTGTTTTTGTTTTTCTGTGTGTGTTTTTTGTTTTTGTGTGTGTTTTTGTGTGTGTGTGTTTGTTTTTATGTGTGTGTGGTTTTGTTTTTGTGTGTGTGTTTTTATTTTTGTGTGTGCTTTTGTTTTTGAGTGTGTGTGTGTGTTTTTGTTTTTGTGTGTGTGTTTTTGCTTTTGTGTGTGTTTTAGTTTTTGTGTGTGTTTTTGTGTTTGTTTTTGTTTTTTTGTGTGTGTGTGTTTTTGTTTTTGTGTGTGTTTTTGTTTTTGAGTGTGTGTGTGTGTTTTTGTTTTTGTGTGTGTGTTTTTGCTTTTGTGTGTGTTTTAGTTTTTGTGTGTTTTTTTGTTTTCGTGTGTGTTTTCGTTTTTCTGTGTGTGTGTTTTTGTTTTTGTGTGTGTGTTTGTTTTTGTGTTTGTTTTTGTTTTTTTGTGTGTGTGTGTGTTTTAGCTTTTGTTTTTGTGTGTGTTTTTGTTTTTCTGTGCGTGTGTGTTTTTGTTTTTGTGTGTGTTTTTGTTTTTCTGTGCGTGTGTTTTTGTTTGTGTTTTTGTTTTTCTGTGTGTGTGTTTTTTGTTTTTGTGTGTGTGTGTTTGTTTGTGTGTGTGTGTGGTTTTGTTTTTGTGTGTTTTTGTTTTTGTGTGTGTGTTTTTATTTTTGTGTGTGTTTTTGTTTTTGTGTGTGTGTGTGTTTTTGTTTTTGTGTGTGTGTTTTTGTTTTTGTGTGTGTTTTAGTTTTTGTGTGTTTTTTTGTTTTCGTGTGTGTTTTCGTTTTTCTGTGTGTGTGTGTTTTTGTTTTTGTGTGTGTTTTTCTTTTTGTGTGTGTGTTTGTGTTTTTGTTTTTGTGTGTGTTTTTGTGTTTGTTTTTGTTTTTTTGTGTGTGTGTGTTTTTGTTTTTGTGTGTGTTTTTGTTTTTCTGTTTGTTTGTTTGAGCTTTTGTTTTTGTGTGTGTTTTTGTTTTTCTGTGCGTGTGTTTTTGTTTTTGTTTGTGTTTTTGTTTTTCTGTGTGTGTGTTTTTTGTTTTTGTGTGTGTGTTTTTGTTTTTGTGTGTGTTTTAGTTTTTGTGTGTTTTTTTGTTTTCGTGTGTGTTTTCGTTTTTCTGTGTGTGTGTGTGTTTTTGTTTTTGTGTGTGTTTTTCTTTTTGTGTGTGTGTTTGTGTTTTTGTTTTTGTGTGTGTTTTTGTGTTTGTTTTTGTTTTTTTGTGTGTGTGTGTTTTTGTTTTTGTGTGTGTTTTTGTTTTTCTGTGTGTGTTTTTTGTTTTTGTGTATGTCTGTTTGTTTTTGTGTGTGTGTTTG
Source organism: Scyliorhinus torazame (assembly GCF_047496885.1). Taxonomy (NCBI): domain Eukaryota; kingdom Metazoa; phylum Chordata; class Chondrichthyes; order Carcharhiniformes; family Scyliorhinidae; genus Scyliorhinus; species Scyliorhinus torazame. Next base: position 372,094 of record NW_027307790.1, read on the forward strand.
TTTTTGTGTTTGTTTTTGTTTTTTTGTGTGTGTGTGTGTTTGAGCTTTTGTTTTTGTGTGTGTTTTTGTTTTTGAGTGTGTGTGTGTTTTTGTTTTTGTGTGTGTGTTTTTGTTTTTGTGTGTGTTTTAGTTTTTGCGTGTTTGTTTGTTTTTGTGTGTGTTTTTGTTTTTCTGTGTGAGTGTGTTTTGTTTTTGTGTATGTCTGTTTGTTTCTGTGTGTGTTTTTGTTTTTGTGCGTGTTTTTGTTTTTCTGTGTGTGTGTGTTATTTTTTGTGTGTGTCTTTTTGTGTGTGTTTGTGTTTTTGTTTTTGTGTGTGTTTTTGTTTTTGTGTGTGTGTTTGTTTGTGTGTTTGTTTTTGTTTTTGTGTGTGTTTTTGTTTTTCTGTGCGTGTGTGTTTTTATTTTTGTGTGTGTTTTTGTTTTTGTGTGTGTGTTTGTTTTTGTGTGTGTGTGTTTTTGTGTGTGTTTGTGTTTTTTCTTTTTGTGTGTGTGTGTGTTTGAGCTTTTGTTTTTGTGTGTCTTTTTGTTTTTCTGTGCGTGTGTGTTTTTGTTTTTGTGTGTGTTTTTGTTTTTGTGTGTGTGTGTTTTTTGTTTTTGTGTGTGTTTTTGTTTTTGTGCATTTGTTTTTGTTTTTGTGTGTGTTTATGTTTTTGTGGGTGTGTGTTTTTTTGTGTATGTTTTTGTATTTCTGTGTGTGTGTGTTTTTTGTTTTTGTGTGTGTTTTTGTTTTTGTGTGTGTGTGTTTGTTTTTGTGTGTGTGTGGTTTTGTTTTTGTGTGTGTGTTTGTGGGTGTGTGTTTGTTTTTGTGTGTGTTTGTTTTTGTTGTTGTGTGTGTTTTAGTTTTTGTGTGTGTGGTTTTGTTTTTGCGTGTGTTTTTGTTTTTGTGTGTGTTTTTGTTTTTGTGCGTGTCTGTATTTTGTTTTTGTGTGTGTGTCTTTTTGTGTGTGTGTGTGTTTTTTGTTTTTGTGTGTGTATTTGTTTTTGTGTGTGTGTTTGTTTTTGTGTGTGTGTTTGTTTTTGTGTGTGTTTTTGTTTTTGTGTTTGTTTGTTTGAGCTTTTGTTATTGTGTGTGTTTTTTTTTTTCTGTGCGTGTGTTTTTGTTTTTGTTTGTGTTTTTGTTTTTCTGTGTGTGTGTTTTTTGTTTTTGTGTGTTTTTGTTTTTGTGTGTGTTTTAGTTTTTGTGTGTTTTTTTGTTTTCGTGTGTGTTTTCGTTTTTCTGTGTGTGTGTGTGTTTTTGTTTTTGTGTGTGTTTTTCTTTTTGTGTGTGTGTTTGTGTTTTTGTTTTTGTGTTTGTTTTTGTGTTTGTTTTTGTTTTTTTGTGTGTGTGTGTTTTTGTTTTTGTGTGTGTTTTTGTTTTTCTGTGTGTGTGTTTTTTGTTTTTGTGTATGTCTGTTTGTTTTTGTGTGTGTGTTTGTTTTTGTGTTTGTTTTTGTTTTTTTGTGTGTGTGTGTGTGTTTGAGCTTTTGTTTTTTGTGTGTGTTTTTGTTTTTCTGTGCGTGTGTGTTTTTGTTTTTGTGTGTGTTTTTGTTTTTGTGTGTGTGTGTTTGTTTTTGTGTGTGTGTCTTTTTGTGTGTGTGTGTGTTTTTTGTTTTTGTGTGTGTATTTGTTTTTGTGTGTGTGTTTGTTTTTGTGTGTGTTTTTGTTTTTATGTGTGTTTGTTTGAGCTTTTGTTTTTGTGTGTGTTTTTGTTTTTCTGTGCGTGTGTTTTTGTTTTTGTTTGTGTTTTTGTTTTTCTGTGTGTGTTTTTTGTTTTTGTGTGTGTTTTTGTGTGTGTGTGTTTGTTTTTATGTGTGTGTGGTTTTGTTTTTGTGTGTGTGTTTTTATTTTTGTGTGTGTTTTTGTTTTTGAGTGTGTGTGTGTGTTTTTGTTTTTGTGTGTGTGTTTTTGCTTTTGTGTGTGTTTTAGTTTTTGTGTGTGTTTTTGTGTTTGTTTTTGTTTTTTTGTGTGTGTGTGTTTTAGTTTTTGTGTGTTTTTTTGTTTTCGTGTGTGTTTTCGTTTTTCTGTGTGTGTGTTTGTGTTTTTGTTTTTGTGTGTGTTTTTGTGTTTGTTTTTGTTTTTCTGTGTGTGTGTGTTTTTGTTTTTGTGTGTGTTTTTGTTTTTGTGTGTGTTTTTGTTTTTGTGCGTGTTTTTGTTTTTCTGTGCGTGTGTGTTTTTGTTTTTGTGTGTGTTTTTGTTTTTGTGTGTGTGTTTGTGTTTTTGTTTTTGTGTGTGTTTTTGTTTTTGTGTGTGTGTTTGTTTTTGTGTTTGTTTTTGTTTTTTTGTGTGTGTGTGTGTTTGAGCTTTTGTTTTTGTGTGTGTTTTTGTTTTTCTGTGCGTGTGTGTTTTTGTTTTTGTGTGTGTTTTTGTTTTTGTGCATTTGTTTTTGTTTTTGTGTGTGTTTATGTTTTTGTGGGTGTATGTTTTTTTGTGTATGTTTTTGTTTTTCTGTGTGTGTGTGTTTTGTTTCTGTGTGTGTTTTTGTTTTTGTGTGTGTGTGTTTGTTTTTGTGCGTGTGTTTGTTTTTGTGTGTGTTTTTGTTTTGTATGTGTGTTTGTTTTTGTGTGTGTGTTTTTGTGTGTGTTTGTGTTTTTTCATTTTGTGTGTGTATTTGTTTTTGTGTGTGTGTTTGTTTTTCTGTGTGTGTGTTTTTGTTTTTGTGTGTTTTTGTTTTTGTGTGTGTGTGTTTGTTTTTGTGTGTGGTTTTGTTTTTCTGTGCGTGTGTGTTTTTTGTTTTTGTGTGTGTGTCTTTATGTGTGTGTGTGTGTTTTTTGTTTTTGTGTGTGTATTTGTTTTTGTGTGTGTGTTTGTTTTTGTGTGTGTTTTTGTTTTTATGTGTGTTTGTTTGAGCTTTTGTTTTTGTGTGTGTTTTTGTTTTTATGTGTGTTTGTTTGAGCTTTTGTTTTTGTGTGTGTTTTTGTTTTTGTGTGTGTTTTTGTTTTTCTGTGTGTGTGTTTGTTTTTGTTTGTGTTTTTGTTTTTGTGTGTGCGTGTTTGTTTGTTTTTGTGTGTGTTTTTGTTTTTGTGTGTGTGTGTTTGTTTTTGTGCGTGTGTTTGTTTTTGTGTGTGTTTTTGTTTTGTGTGTGTGTTTGTTTTTGTGTGTGTTTGTGTTTTTGTGTGTATTTGTGTTTTTTCTTTTTGTGTGTGTGTGTTTGAGCTTTTGTTTTTGTGTGTGTTTTTGTTTTTCTGTGTGTGTGTTTTTGTTTTCGTGTGTGTTTTTGTTTTTTTGTGTGTGTGTTTGAGCTTTCGTTTTTGTGTGTGTTTTTGTTTTTGTGTGTGTTGTGTCCTTCCCTGCCAGCCTATGTTCCCAACTTATGCACTTCAATTCTTGTCTGACAACATCGTATTTACCCTTCCCCCAATTGTAAACCTTGCCCTGTTGCACATACCTATCCCTCTCCATTACTAAAGTGAAAGTCACAGAATTGTGGTCACTATCTCCAAAATGCTCCCCCACTAACAAATCTATCACTTGCCCTGGTTCATTACCAAGTACTAAATCCAATATTGCCCCTCCTCTGGTCGGACAATCTACATACTGTTTTTGTGCGTGTGTTTTTTGTTTTTGTGTGTGTGTCTTTTTGTGTGTGTGTGTGTTTTTTGTTTTTGCTGTTTGTTTTTGTTTTTCTGTGCGTGTGTTTTTGTTTTTGTTTGTGTTTTTGTTTTTCTGTGTGTGTGTTTTTGTTTTTGTGTGTTTTTGTTTTTGTGTGTGTGTGTTTGTTTTTGTGTGTGGTTTTGTTTTTCTGTGCGTGTGTGTTTTTTGTTTTTGTGTGTGTGTCTTTATGTGTGTGTGTGTGTTTTTTGTTTTTGTGTGTGTATTTGTTTTTGTGTGTGTGTTTGTTTTTGTGTGTGTTTTTGTTTTTATGTGTGTTTGTTTGAGCTTTTGTTTTTGTGTGTGTTTTTGTTTTTATGTGTGTTTGTTTGAGCTTTTGTTTTTGTGTGTGTTTTTGTTTTTGTGTGTGTTTTTGTTTTTCTGTGTGTGTGTTTGTTTTTGTTTGTGTTTTTGTTTTTGTGTGTGCGTGTTTGTTTGTTTTTGTGTGTGTTTTTGTTTTTGTGTGTGTGTGTTTGTTTTTGTGCGTGTGTTTGTTTTTGTGTGTGTTTTTGTTTTGTGTGTGTGTTTGTTTTTGTGTGTGTTTGTGTTTTTGTGTGTATTTGTGTTTTTTCTTTTTGTGTGTGTGTGTTTGAGCTTTTGTTTTTGTGTGTGTTTTTGTTTTTCTGTGTGTGTGTTTTTGTTTTCGTGTGTGTTTTTGTTTTTTTGTGTGTGTGTTTGAGCTTTCGTTTTTGTGTGTGTTTTTGTTTTTGTGTGTGTTGTGTCCTTCCCTGCCAGCCTATGTTCCCAACTTATGCACTTCAATTCTTGTCTGACAACATCGTATTTACCCTTCCCCCAATTGTAAACCTTGCCCTGTTGCACATACCTATCCCTCTCCATTACTAAAGTGAAAGTCACAGAATTGTGGTCACTATCTCCAAAATGCTCCCCCACTAACAAATCTATCACTTGCCCTGGTTCATTACCAAGTACTAAATCCAATATTGCCCCTCCTCTGGTCGGACAATCTACATACTGTTTTTGTGCGTGTGTTTTTTGTTTTTGTGTGTGTGTCTTTTTGTGTGTGTGTGTGTTTTTTGTTTTTGCTGTTTGTTTTTGTTTTTCTGTGCGTGTGTTTTTGTTTTTGTTTGTGTTTTTGTTTTTCTGTGTGTGTGTTTTTTGTTTTTGTGTGTGTTTTTGTGTGTGTGTGTTTGTTTGTGTGTGTGGTTTTGTTTTTGTGTGTTTTTGTTTTTGTGTGTGTGTTTTTATTTTTGTGTGTGTTTTTGTTTTTGAGTGTGTGTGTGTGTTTTTGTTTTTGTGTGTGTGTTTTTGTTTTTGTGTGTGTTGGCTCTGAGTCTGGCTCTGGGGCTCAGAAGGGAAGGGGGGCGAATATAAAAGCAACAGTGAGAGGAGACTCAATGGTTAGGGGAATGGATAGGAGATTCTGTGGTCGCGAACAAGACTCCCAGAAAGTATGTTGCCTCCCGGGTGCCAGGGCCAGGGATGTCCCGGATCGAGTCTACAGGATTCTTAAGGGGGAGGGGGAGCAACCAGAAGTCGTGGTCCACATAGGCACCAACGACACAGCTAAGAAAAGGGATGAGGATCTAAAATGTGATTTCAGGGAGTTAGGTTGGAAACTAAAGAGCAGGACAAGCAGAGGAGTGATCTCAGGATTGCTACCGTGCAAGTGAGGCAAGGAACAGAGAGCGAGTGCAGCTGAACACGTGGCTACAGGGCTGGTGCAGGAAGGAAGGCTTCAGATCTGTGGATCATTGGGATACCTTCTGGGGAAGGTGGGACCTGTACATGAAGGAGGGATTGCACCTAAACTGGAGGAGCACCAATATCCTGGGTGGGAGGTTTGCTAGAGCTCTTCGGGAGGGTTTAAACTAGTTTGGCAGGGGAACGGGAACCAGAGGAGAGAGGTTGAGGAACAGATTGGGCGGCAGATCTTGGAAAAGTGCAGAAGTAACAGAGTTGTTGTCATGGGTGACTTCAACTTCCCTAATATTGACTGGAGCCTCCTTAGTGCAAATGGTTTGGATGGAGCAGATTTTGTCCGGTGTGTACGGGATGGATTCCTGACTCAATATGTAGATAGGCCGACTAGGGGGGAGGCCATATTGGACATGATGCTCGGCAACGAACCAGGTCAGGTGTCAGATGTCTCGGTGGGAGAGCATTTCAGTGACAGTGACCACAACTCCTTGGCCTTTACCATAGTCATGGAGAGGGATAGGAACAGACAGTATGGGAAGGTATTTAATTGGGGGAGGGGAGATTATACTGCTATTTGACAGGAGCTGAGGAGCATAAAGTGGGAACAATTGTTCTTGGGGAAATGTGGGGGTTGTTTAAGGAGCACTTGCTGCGAGTGCTGAATAGTTTTGTCCCACTGAGACGAGGAAGGAATGGGAAGTGAAGGAGCCTTGGATAACAAGAGAAGTGGAGCTTCTAGTCAAGAGGAAGAAGGAAGCTTACATAAGGTTGAGGAAGCAGGGATCTGACTCGGCTCTGAGGGTTACAAGGTAGCCAGGAAGGAACTCAAAAATGGACTGAGGAGAGCTAGAAGGGGCCATGAAAAAGCCCTGGCTGGGAGGATTAGGGAAAACCCCAAGGCGTTTGACACTTATGTGAGAAATAAGAGGATGATCAGAGTGAGAGTAGGGCCGATCAGGGATAGTGGAGGGAACTTGTGCTTAGAGTCTGAGGAGATGGGGGAGGCCCTAAGTGAATACTTTGCTTCAGTAATCACGAGAGAGAGGGACCTTGTTGCTCATGAGAACAGTGTGAACCAGGTTAATAGACTCGAACAGGTTGATATTAAGAAGGAGGATGTGCTGGAAATTTTGAAAAGCAGCAGGAGAGATAAGTCCCCTGGGCCTGACGGGATATACCCAAGGGTACTACGGGAAGTGAGGGAGGAGATTGCTGCGCCGTTGGCGATGATCTTTGCGTCCTCACTCTCCACTGGAGTAGTACCGGATGATTGGAGGGAGGCGAATGTTCCCCTGTTCAAGAAAGGGAATAGGGAAATCCCTGGGAATTACAGACCCATCAGTCTTACGTCTGTGGTGAGCAAAATATTGGAAAGGATTCTGAGAGATCGGATTTATGATTATTTAGAAAAACATAGTTTGATTAAAGATAGTCAGCATGGCTTTGTGAAGGGCAGGTCATGCCTCACAAGCCTTTTCTTTGAATTATTTTTTTTAAAAAAATATATTTATTAAAGTTTTTTAACACAATTTTTCTCCCTTACAAACAATAACCCCCCCTCCTCGTAACAAAAAAAAACGAGAAATCGCGCAGAGCAAGATATATACATGGCAAAATGATATATTTACACAGCTTTGTAAACTGGCCCTCACCCGTACGTGCCAGTTTCCCCAACCCTTCATGTTATCTCTTGCTCATCCACCCTCCCAGGCAGTCCCCCCTTCCCCCCCCCCCTCCCAGGACGTTTCCCCCCCTCCCAAGGTTGCTGCTGCTGCTGCTGCTGACCGACCTTCCTCTAACGCTCCGCAAGATAGTCTAGGAACGGTTGCCACCGCCTGTAGAACCCCTGCGCAGACCCTCAAGGCGAACTTAATCCTCTCCAACTTTATGAACCCAGCCATATCATTTATCCAGGCCTCCAGGCTGGGGGGCTTCGCCTCCTTCCACATTAGCAAGATCCTTCGCCGGGCTACTAGGGACGCAAAGGCCAGAATGCCGGCCTCTTTCGCCTCCTGCACTCCCGGTTCGTCCACTGCTCCAAATATTGCTAGCCCCCAGCTTGGCTTGACCCGGACTTTCACCACCTGAGATATTGCTCCCGCCACTCCTCTCCAGAACGCCTCCAGTGCCGGGCATGACCAAAACATATGGACATGGTTCGCCGGACTCGCTGAACACCTTCCACATCTGTCCTCCACCCCAAAGAACCTACTCAACCTCGCCCCCGTCAAGTGCGCTCTGTGGACCACCTTAAATTGTATCAGGCTGAGCCTGGCACACGAGGAGGAGGAATTAACCCTACCTAGGGCATCAGCCCACAGACCTTCCTCTATCTCCTCCCCCAGCTCCTCCTCCCATTTACCCTTCAACTCTTCTACCAGCGCTTCCCCCTCTTCTTTCAACTCCTGGTGTATTTCCGACACCTTGCCCTCCCCGACCCATACACCCGAGATCACCCTATCTTGAACTTCTTGTGCCGGGAGCAACGGGAATTCCCTCACCTGTCGCCTCACAAAAGCCCTCACCTGCATATATCTAAAGGCATTTCCCGGGGGTAACTCGAATTTCTCCTCCAGTGCCCCTAGGCTCGCAAACGTCCCGTCGATGAACAGGTCCCCCATTCTTCCAATCCCCGCCCGATGCCAGCTCTGGAACCCCCCGTCCATCTTCCCCGGGACAAACCGGTGGTTACCCCTGATCGGGGACCACACCGATGCTCCCATTGCACCCCGGTGCCGTCTCCACTGGCCCCAGATCCTTAGCGTTGCCGCCACCACCGGGCTCGTGGTATACTTTGTCGGCGAGAGCGGCAGCGGTGCCGTCACCAACACCCCCAGGCTCGTTCCTTTACAGGACACTATCTCCATCCTCTTCCATGCCGCCCCCTCCCCCTCCATAACCCACTTGCGGATCATCGCCACATTTGCTGCCCAGTAGTAGCTCCCCAGGTTTGGCAGCGCCAACCCTCCTCGGTCCCTACTGCGTTCCAGGAACCCTCTCCTTACTCTCGGGGTCTTATTCGCCCACACAAACCCCATAATACTCCTGCCTACTCTCTTAAAAAAGGCCTTAGTGATCACGATGGGAAGGCACTGAAACACAAACAGAAACCTTGGAAGGACCACCATTTTGACCGACTGCACTCTACCCACCAGCGAGAGCGGTAACATGTCCCATCTTTTGAAATCCTCCTCCATTTGCTCCACCAACCTCGTCAGATTCAGTTTATGTAGGGTCCCCCAACTCCTGGCTATCTGGATCCCCAGATACCGAAAGCTCCCCTCCGCCCTCCTCAGCGGTAGGTCCCCTATCCCTCTTTCTTGGTCCCCTGCCTGTAATACAAAGAGCTCACTCTTCCCTACATTGAGCTTATAGCCCAAAAAGTCCCCAAACTCCCTTAGAGTCTCTGCATGACCTCCACCATCCCCTCCATTGGATCCGCCACGTACAGCAACAGGTCATCCGCATATAGCGACACCCGATGCTCTTCTCCCCCTCAGACCACCCCCCTCCATTTATTAGACTCCCTCAATGACATGGCCAATGGTTTGATCGCCAATGCGAACAGCGGGGGGACAGGGGGCACCCCTGCCTCGTCCCTCGGTACAGTCGAAAGTACTCCGACCTTCGCCGGTCCGTCATTACACTCGCCATCGGGGCTCTGTAAAGGAGCTTAACCCAATTGATAAACCCTACCCCGAACCCAAACCTACGCAGCACCTCCCAGAGGTACTCCCACTCTACTCGGTCATAGGCCTTCTCCGCGTCCATAGCTGCCACTATCTCCGCCTCTCCCTCCTCCGATGGCATCATTATCACATTTAAGAGCCGCCGCACATTGGTGTTTAGTTGCCTGCCCTTTACAAATCCCGTCTGGTCCTCGTGGATTACCCCCGGAACACAGTCCTCGATCCTCGTGGCCAGCACTTTTGCCAGCAACTTTGCATCCACATTGAGGAGCGAGGTCTGCCTGTACGATCCACATTGCAGTGGGTCCTTGTCCCGCTTTAGGATCAAAGAAATTGTCGCTTCCGACATTGTCGGGGGCAGGGTCCCCTCCTCTCTTGCCTCATTAAAGGTCCTCACCAGTAGCGGGACCAACAGGTCTGTAGAACTCCACCGGGAATCCGTCCGGTCCCGGGGCCTTCCCCGCCTGCATGCTCCCCAAACCCTTGCTCAGCTCCTCCAACCCAATTGGTGCCCCCAAACCAGCCACCTCTTGCTCCTCCACCCTTGGGAATCTCAGCTGATCTAGGAATCGTCTCATCCCCTCTTGCCCCGCTGGGGGCTGGGATCTGTACAGCTCTTCATAAAAGGCCTTGAATACCTCGTTTATTTTCGTCGCACTCCGAACCGTGGCTCCCCTTCCATCTTTGACTCCCCCTATTTCCCTCGCTGCCATCCTCTTACGGAGCTGGTGTGCCAGCATCCGACTAGCCTTTTCCCCATACTCGTAGGTCGCCCCCTGCGCTTTCCTCCACTGTGCCTCCGCCTTCCCTGTGGTCAACAGGTCAAACTCCGTCTGGAGCCGTCGTCTTTCCCCAAGTAATCTTTCCTCCGGGGCCTCTGCGTATCTCCTGTCTACTCTCAAAATCTCCCCCACTAACCTCTCCCTTTCCATACCCTCTGTCTTCTCCCTATGAGCCCTAATGGAAATTAGCTCTCCCCTGATCACCGCCTTCAACGCCTCCCATACCACCCCCACCCGCACCTCCCCATTGTCGTTGGCCTCCAAGTACCTTTCGATACACCCCTTCACCTTCCCACACATCACCTCGTCCGCCAGCAGTCCCACATCCAGCCGCCACAACGGGCGTTGGTCCCTCTCCTCTCCCAGCTCCAGTTCCATCCAGTGCGGGGCATGGTCCGAAACGGCTATAGCCGAATACTCCGTCCCTTCCACCCTCGGGTTGAGCGCCCTACCCAGAACAAAGAAATCTATCCGGGAGTAGGCTTTGTGTACATGGGAGAGGAAAGAAAATTCCCTGGCCTGCGGCCTTGCAAACCGCCATGGGTCCTGTGGTGGTATGTATTAGGGGTCATGTGGGACTGTGAAGCCGAGATGCTATTGGCTGACAGATCCCGGGTCCTGGTTGGCTGCCGACTCCTGGCTCCGCCCTGAAGGCGGAGTATAAGAACCCGAGCTTCTCCCCGCAGCTTCATTCTGTTGCTGAGCTGCTGGGGACAAGCATCGTTTAATAAAGCCTGGATCGACTTCATCACTTCTCGTCTCTCGTAAGTCATTGTGCGCTACAGGTCCACTCCCCCATCTGATCCATAAACCCCCTAAGTACATTGGCCGCCGCCGGCCTCTTTCCAGTCCTTGATTTGGAGCGGTCCAGTGCTGGATCCAACACTGTATTGAAGTCCCCTCCCATTATCAGGCCTCCTATCTCCAGGTCCGGAATGCGCCCCAACATGCGCTTCATGAATCCGGCATCATCCCAGTTCGGGGCGTATACGTTTACCAACACCACCCACGTCCCTTGCAGCCTACCGCTCACCATTACATATCGCCTTCCATTGTCCGCTACGATAGTCTTGGCCTCAAATGACACCCGCTTTCCCACCAATATTGCCACCCCTCTATTCTTCGCGTCCAGTCCAGAGTGGAATACCTGTCCTACCCATCCCTTTCTTAGCCTGACCTGGTCCGCCACCTTCAGGCGTGTCTCTTGGAGCATGGCCACGTCCGCCTTCAGTCCCTTTAAGTGCGCAAACACTCGAGCCCTCTTCACCGGCCCATTCAGGCCCCTCACATTCCACGTTATCAGCCGGATTGGAGGGACTCTCACCCCCCCCCCCCCCACGCCCCGCCGACTAGCCATCTCCTTTTCTGGGCCAGTCCCGTGTCCACGCCTCCCTCACCCTCCAGTCCCCCAGAGGGGGGATCCCCGTCCCGACCACCTCTTCTGTGTCCCATTCCCTTTCGGCCAGTGCAGCAGCAACCCTTTCCCCCCCCCCTTCCCCCCCTCCCCTCTCCCCCGCTAGACCCCGGTCTAGCTTTTTTGCTCCCCCCATGTCACTCCCGTAAGTCAGCTGACACCTGCTGACCCCGGCTTCCCCCGCCGTCCCATTGACCTCCCCGCGTGGGAGTCTCCCAATCCATATGCATTCCTTCGTTCCCCTTCCCGCCTTTCTTCCCGCGCGCGGGAAAACACCGCGCGCTTTCCAAAGCCCGCTCTGCCCCCTCTGGCGCAGCTCCTGTCGCGGCCTTGTCTCTCTCCCCCAGCCCATGTAACATTCCCTGCGCGTGATTGACCCCCTATATACAACAACCATCACACATCAATCCCCAAAACATCCCCCCCCCCCCCCACCCTCACAAACCCTCAGTTAGAGTCCAACTTTTCGGCTTGTACAAAGGTCCACGCCTCTTCAGGCGTTTAGAAGTAATAGTGTTGGCCCTTGTATGTGACCCACAGTCGCACTGGCTGCAGCATTCCGAATTTCACTTCTTTCTGGTACAACGCCGCTTTGGCCCGGTTGAAACCCGCTCTCCGCTTTGCAACCTCCGTGCTCCAGTCCAGGTATATTCGGATCTCTGCATTGTCCCACTTACTGCTCCGCTCCTTCTTGGCCTATCTCAGGACCCACTCTCTGCCCGTGAACCGGTGGAACCTCACCACCATTGCCCTTGGCGGCTCATTTGCCTGGGGCTTCTTCGCCAGCACCCGATGTGCCCCGTCCAACTCCAGCGGCCTCGAAGGGGCCTTCGTGCCCATCATCGCCTCGAGCATCGTGCTCGCGTATGCCCCGGCATCAGCCCCCTCCACTCCCTCAGGGAGACCCAGGATTCGCAGATTCTTTCTCCTCGACCTGTTCTCCAGATCTTCGAGTCTTCCCGCCCACCTCTTGTGTGGCGCCTCGTTCTGCTCCACTCTCACCGCCAGGCCCACGAGCTCGTCCTCGGTCTGACTAACTCTTTTCTGTACTTCCTGGATCTTAGCTTCGTGGACCTTCTGGGTGATCCTGAGTCCTTCAATTGCCGAAAGCATAGGCGCCAACATCTCCTTGCGCATCTCCTCGAAGCAGCGCTTGATGAACTCCTGCAGCTCCCCTTTGTCCCTGGCCGCCGCCATTTTGTTTTCTTTCCCTCACTTCTCCCGTTGCTCCAGTGCCGCTCCTTTGGCCGTTACATTTCTGGTCCGTTTAAAAAGTCGATGGAAACTCCTGAAAAAGGTCTGAGAGTCAGTTCCAGACGGGAGCTGCCGAATGCGCGACCTACTCCTCCATGGCCGCCACCGGAAACCTCGTCCCTGCTTCTTCAATGGCCTTGGTAGATCCTTTCACAGTTGTTCCCTCTGCTGCTAGAATTCACCTTTGATAGAGTCAAGTCAGATTGCAGCTTTAAGCTTGCCCTTCCCCCGCCTGCATGCTGGAAGAGGCCCTTGTCTAAACCTGCAGCCAAAGCCAAATCCTTTACTGTTTCTGCCGGGTCTGGTAGCCAAAAGACACAACATTCCAGGGGGACACTGTCAGGGGAATGTTGCAGTCTTCTTCCCACACCGGGAAATGTCAAACAAATGCCGTGGGGGCCCTGTAAAAGAGCCCAAAAGTCCGTTCCAAGTGGGAGCTACCGAATATGCGACCTAGCTCTGCATAGCCGCTCCCGGAAGTCTCTTCTTTGAATTCTTTGAGGATACGATGAGACACATCGATGAAGGTCGGGCAGTGGATGTGGTGTATATGGATTTCAGTAAGGCATTTGATAAGGTTCCCCATGGTAGACTCATTCAGAAAGTTAGGGGGCATGGGATACAGGGAAATTTGGCTGTCTGGATACAGAATTGGCTGGCCGAAAGAAGACAGCGAGTGGTAGTGGATGGAAAGTATTCCGCCTGGAGGTCGATGACCAGTTGTGTACCACAAGGATCTGTTCTGGGACCTCTGCTCTTTGTGGTTTTTATCTAAGAACTTGGATGAGGAATTGGAAGGGTGGGTTAGTAAGTTTGCCGATGACATGAATGTTGGTGCGTTGTAGATAAGAACAAAGAACAAAGAACAAAGAAATGTACAGCACAGGAACAGGCCCTTCGGCCCTCCAAGCCCGTGCCGACCATACTGCCCGACTAAACTACAATCTTCTACACTTCCTGGGTCCGTATCCTTCTATTCCCATCCTATTCATATATTTGTCAAGATGCCCCTTAAATGTCCCTATCGTCCCTGCCTCCACTACCTCCTCCGGTAGTGAGTTCCAGGCACCCACTACCCTCTGCGTAAAAAACTTGCCTCGTACATCTACTCTAAACTTTGCCCCTCTCACCTTAAACCTATGCCCCCTAGTAATTGACCCCTCTACCCTGGGGAAAAGCCTCTGACTATCCACTCTGTCTATGCCCCTCATAATTTTGTATACCTCTATCAGGTCGCCCCTCAACCTCCTTCGTTCCAGTGAGAACAAACCGAGTTTATTCAATCGCTCCTCATAGCTTATGCCCTCCATACCAGGCAACATTCTGGTAAATCTCTTCTGCACCCTCTCTAAAGCCTCCACATCCTTCTGGTAGTGTGGCGACCAGAATTGAACACTATACTCCAAGTGTGGCCTAACTAAGGTTCTATACAGCTGCAACATGACTTGCCAATTCTTATACTCAATGCCCCGGCCAATGAAGGCAAGCATGCCGTATGCCTTCTTGACTACCTTCTCCACCTGTGTAGCCCCTTTCAGTGATCTGTGGACCTGTACTCCTAGATCTCTTTGACTTTCAATACTCTTGAGGGTTCTACCATTCACTGTATATTCCCTACCTGCATTAGCCCTTCCAAAATGCATTACCTCACATTTGTCCAGGTTAAACTCCATCTGCCATCTCTCCGCCCAAGTCTCCAGACAATCTAAATCCTGCTGTATCCTCAGACAGTCCTCATCGCTATCCGCAATTCCACCAACCTTTGTGTCGTCTGCAAACTTACTAATCAGACCAGTTACATTTTCCTCCAAATCATTTATATATACTACAAAGAGCAAAGGTCCCAGCACTGATCCCTGTGGAACACCACTGGTCACAGCCCTCCAATTAGAAAAGCATCCCTCCATTGCTACCCTCTGCCTTCTATGGCCTAGCCAGTTCTGTATCCACCTTGCCAGTTCACCCCTGATCCCGTGTGACTTCACCTTTTGTACTAGTCTACCATGAGGGACCTTGTCAAAGGCCTTACTGAAGTCCATATAGACAACATCTACTGCCCTACCTGCATCAATCATCTTAGTGACCTCCTCGAAAAACTCTATCAAGTTAGTGAGACACGACCTCCCCTTCACAAAACCGTGCTGCCTCTCACTAATACGTCCATTTGCTTCCAAATGGGAGTAGATCCTGTCTCGAAGAATTCTCTCCAGTAATTTCCCTACCACTGAAGTAAGGCTCACCGGCCTGTAGTTCCCGGGATTATCCCTGCCACCCTTCTTAAACAGAGGAACAACATTGGCTATTCTCCAGTCCTCCGGGACATCCCCTGAAGACAGCGAGGATCCAAAGATTTCTGTCAAGGCCTCAGCAATTTCCTCTCCAGCCTCCTTCAGTATTCTGGGGTAGATCCCATCCGGCCCTGGGGACTTATCTACCTTAATATTTTTTAAGACACCCAACACCTCGTCTTTTTGGATCACAATGTGACCCAGGCTATCTACACCCCCTTCTCCAGACTCAACATCTACCAATTCCTTCTCTTTGGTGAATACTGATGCAAAGTATTCATTTAGTACCTCGCCCATTTCCTCTGGCTCCACACATAGATTCCCTTGCCTATCCTTCAGTGGGCCAACCCTTTCCCTGGCTACCCTCTTACTTTTTATGTAAGTGTAAAAAGCCTTGGGATTTTCCTTAACCCTATTTGCCAATGCCTTTTCATGACCCCTTCTAGCCCTCCTGACTCCTTGCTTAAGTTCCTTCCTACTTTCCTTATATGCCACACAGGCTTCGTCTGTTCCCAGCCTTTTAGCCCTGACAAATGCCTCCTTTTTCTTTTTGACGAGGCCTACAATATCACTCGTCATCCAAGGTTCCCGAAAATTGCCGTATTTATCTTTCTTCCTCACAGGAACATGCCTGTCCTGTATTCCTTTCAACTGACACTTGAAAGCCTCCCACATGTCAGATGTTGATTTGCCCTCAAACATCCGCCCCCAATCTATGTTCTTCAGTTCCCGCCTAATATTGTTATAATTAGCCTTCCCCCAATTTAGCACATTCATCCTCGGATAGTGTTGAGGGTTGTTGCAGGTTACATCAGGACATTGACAGGATGCAGAGCTGGGCTGAGAAGTGGCAGATGGAGTTTAACCTTGATAAAGGTGAAGTGATTCATTTTGGAAGGTCGAATTTGAATGCTGAATACAGGGTTAAAGGCAGGATTCTTGGAAGTGTGGCGGAACAGAGGGATCTTGGGGTCCACGTACATAGATCCCTCAAAGCTGCCACCCAGGTTGATAGGGTTGTTAAGATGGCGTATGGTGTGTTGGCTTTCATGAACAGGAGGATTGAGTTGCGAGGTTTTGCTGCAGCTTTATAAAACTCTAGTTAGACAACACTTGGAATATTGTGTCCAGTTCTGGTCGCCTCATTATAGGAAGTGTCATGTGAGAGTACCTTTAAGAAATGGATCAAATGGCTGCTAGGGCCTTCCCCCGGTAGGTCATCCCCCCCAACAGCATCCAAAATGGTATACGTCTGCCCGCTCATTTTCTTTCCACTGACTCTAACCCAGCTACTCTTGTCCTGTACCTTGGGTGTGGCTCCCTCCCTGTAACTCTTCTCTATCACCCCCTCTGCCTCCCGGATGATCCAAAGTTCATCCAGTACTGCACTGAGAGTATCACACTGAGAGAATTACACTGAGTGTTACATTGAGTGTGTTATACTGTGGTTATTACACTGAGTATCGCGCCGGGAGAATCGCGCCGGGAGAATCGCGCCGGGAGAATCGCGCCGGGAGAATCGCGCCGGGAGAATCGCGCCGGGAGAATCGCGCCGGGAGAATCGCGCCGGGAGAATCGCGCCAGGGAGAATCGCGCCGGGAGAATCGCGCCGGGAGAATCGCGCCGGGAGAATCGCGCCGGGAGTACTGCGCAGAGAGTACTACGCAGAGAGTACTACGCAGAGAGTATTACGCAGAGAGTATTACGCAGAGAGTATTACACAGAGAGTATTACACAGAGAGTATTACACAGAGAGTATTCCACCACCACAGGGTCTATTACACCACAGGGTCTATTACACCACAGGGTCTATTACACCACAGGGTCTATTACACCACAGGGTCTATTACACCACAGGGTCTATTACACCACAGGGTCTATTACACCACAGGGTCTATTACACCGGGTCTATTACACCGAGAGTATTACACTGAGAGTATTACACTGGGAGTATTACACTGGGAGTATTACACTGGGAGTATTACACTGGGAGTATTACACTGGGAGTATTACACTGGGAGTATTACACTGGGTCTATTACACTGAGAGTATTACACTGAAAGTATTACACTGAGAGTATTACACTGAGAGTATTACACTGAGAGTATACACGGTGAGTACTGCACAGAGAGTATACACTGAGAGTCTTGCACTGAGAGAATTACACTGAGAGAATTACATTGGGTCTATTACAGTGAGAATATACACTGAGAATATACACGGTGAGTACTGCACAGAGAGTATACACTGAGAGTCTTGCACTGAGAGTATTACACTGAGAGTCTTGCACTGAGAGTATACACTGAGAGTCTTGCACTGAGAGTATTACACTGAGAGTCTTGCACTGAGAATATTACACTGAGAATTACACTGACAGTATACACTGAGATTATTACACTGCGAGTACTGCACTTAGAGTACTGCACTGAGAGCACTGCGCTGAGAGAATTACACTGAGTGAACAAGCATTCTTTGAATATGTGGAGTTCTGTGCAAATGAAAAAAGCGCAAAATCGGGAAAGGTGGCCGTTGCCATTAATGCTGTGGCGCAGCACAGAAAACTGCACACAATGGCTGGTGGCCATTTTGAAAGTGACATCACGAGCGGGGAGATGTGCGCACGCTGTGGCCACGGCCACAGTAAATAAAACTGTCCGGCAAAAAGCAAACAATGTTCCAATCGTGGCAAATATAATCACTTTGCAGCACAGTGTCATTCTGCAACAGCCTCAACAGATAATACATTTAAAAGATCGTCCATCAATTATAGGAAGATTCGGAGTATACAGAATGAAGGAAACGGATAATGATGATTCCTCCCAGTATTACTGAAAGATACTTTCATGGTCGATACGATTACGGGGGTTAATGCTCTGGACTGTGATAACAATCCGATATATCAGCTCTTCAAAATTATTCAAGTGTGGACTGTACTATCGATATAAATGGGTCTGAAATTCTGTTTAAATTAGAGACAGGTGCACACGTGAATTTAATAACCGAAAAGGATTTAAGACAAGAGCACAGTAAACCACAAATAAAGAAATCAACCTGTCGAGTGACTGACTATAATGGCAATGTCATAGCCACAAGAGGCTCCTTCCGTCTCATTGTTCAGAATGGCGACATCAGCACTTCGAAATAGTAGAAAATGATGAATTATCACTACTTGGGGTGGATGCTGGCAGCAAACTCAACTTGGTTCAAAGGACTTGGGCAGCACGGTAACACACGTGGCTAGCACTGTGGCTTCACAGCGCCTGGGTCCCAGGTTCGATTCCCCGCTGGGTCACTGTCTGTAAGGACTCTGCAAGGTTTCCCCGTGTCTGCTTGGGTTTCCTCCGGGTGCTCCGGTTTCCACCCACAGTCCAAAGACGTGCAGGTTAGGTGGATTGGCCATGCTAAAAATTGCCCTTAGTGTCCAAAAATGTTAGGAAGGGTTATTGGGTTATGGGGATAGGGTGGAAGTGAGGGCTTAAGTGGGTTGGTGGACCGAATGGCCTCCTTCTGCACTGTATGTTCTATGTATCTATGTATCTATGATCCACACAACCAATAATTGAAATGTCACGCTTAAAGGTGAAATTGAACAAATTTTTATCAAGAGCTACAAATAATGTTGATACCAGGGCTTCAGAAATAGTACACATTGTGGAAGCACAAGCTTCATTTATTGCAGAAATGCTACGAGTGTCTGACAACAAGCGACATCTAATACGAGAAGGACAGAGAAGGACTCAACACTCCAAAGGGTAATCCCATACCTGAAAGAAGAATGGCCCAATGGTTGTTGTTCCAGTTTTCGTAGTGTCAAAGATGTCTTCACTGTGATTAACGGATTCCTACTTAAAGGAGACAGAATAGTCATTTCCTCCTGCCAACGGAAATACATCTTGGAACAGATACATGAAGGGCATCAAGGAATTGAAAAATGTCTCAGACAAGCAAGGCAATCTGTGCACTGGCCTGGGATCAACAAGGATGTGGACCATATGTGCAGGAAGGCAGCATTTGTCAAGGCATCAATCTGCACAATGTAAACAAGCTTTGAAGAAAATGAAGTAGCCACTTATCCATGGCTGAAAGTTGGAATGGACCTATTCTATTTTATAGGACATGATTATTTAGTCATTATTGACTACCATTCAAACTATCCTGAGGTTATTACACTCACGCATTCAACAACTCGATCAGTAATCAGAGCAGCAAAATCTGCTGTATTTGCCCGACATGGACTTCCATTGAACGTTATTTCCAACAATGGTCCTTGTTTTACCGGCTGGGAATGGTCACAATTTGCGGAAAGTTATAATTTCCACCGTATAACATCAAGTCCATTGTGCCCCCAATCAAACGGAAAAGCTGAGAAAGGTGTCGGAATAGTTAAGGAAGCTATTCAGCAAAGCACTAGATGACAACAAAGATTGCTCTTTAGCACTGTTGACACACAGAGCTACTCCATTGTCATCAGGTTTGCCCCCGCCCAGATGTTGATGGGAAGAAAAATTCATACGACTCTACCAAAAATCACAATTCCAAATATGGCTGAACAACTGCTTCATGACAGAATAAGGTTACAAAAGTAGAAAACAACAAGCCTACTACAACAGGCGTTTAGAACCTTTACCGCCGTTACAAGAATGAGATTATGTCAGAGTACAGAATCCTGATGGTGGATGGTCACATGTATTACGAGAGATCGCACCAGTGCAAACTGAACACGGCACAATGTTTCGAAGGAATCGAAGAGCATTATTGAAGATAAAGAACTACTACGTTCCATTTCAAACTCCGAGCATTGTCGCTCCGGATGCCATATTCCACAACATTGACTTTTCAAATCCTTCATTGCCAACAAGAAATCCAGAAAACATGGAAGACGATTTGAACACTTCAACAAGAACACCAAGAAGATCGCCGATAACAAGAAAACTGCCGAATACGCTGAATTTATAATGACACGTTAACAACTAGTATTCCGTAATCACTGCTGTGATATGACATTTAGCTTTTGCTATTGAATGTAAAAAAAAAAATAATGAATTCTCTAATGTTATATTCAAAAAAATCTTACAAACAGAATTTATAACCTTTTTCTCAAAGAAAGGAGGATGTGACATTATGAGAAATGTACAAAACTGTAAGGGTTAATGTTATGTCCGAATCAACCATTAGAGGGAGCTGGGTGCAGAACTATATAAATCATCGATGCCAAGCCTTCTGGGAGAGGGTTGAGGAGAAGGTTCGAAGACAGACTCTAAGAAAGCTAGTGTGAGTGGGAGCAAATCATAGTTATTGTATTAGTGTTGAGATTAGTGGTAGATGAGTGTGGATTGTATATGTGTTGTCAATTATTTATTATATAGAAGTAAGAGTTGATTTCAATTAAGTAGTGTAGATAAATCTTTAGCTTTGTTTAATATAAAAGTGAATTGTGGTCTTTATGAATATTACGCCAACCATCCTAGGATCTGAACCACACATAACATTCGAGGCGTTTCTTTACCCACTTCCCTTCCGGCATTTCGCCTGCCCTTGAGGCATTCCAGCTTGTACTGTCGAAAGTTCTTGAAGGCAAAGGGATTACCGCCACCTGGTCAACATCCTGGCACATGGTTCTTTCAGAGCCGCAACATGACCATTGGATAAGAGAGGCTATCCAGGAAGTGGGCCTCATGCGGAACAGCAAGTGTGAGTTCGCCAGCACCAGGATACAATTCACCCAACGGCATGGTGTCAAGGTCGATCCACAGGATACAAAGACCATTGATGAGTTTCCCCAATTGAATTCCATCACCGACATTCAACATTTTGGGGGGATGGGAAACTATGTGGGAAGGCTGATTTCCAGTTTGGCCACGCTCATGGAACCCTTAAGCAATATCCTGCAGAGAGGCCAACAATGGTTCTGGGGTGTGAAACAACTCATGGCCTTTCAATCCATTAAACTTTGACTAGTCTCCTCGGATGTCCAGGCGCACTATGACCCCACTTTGCCCATTGTCGCCGCTGCTGATGCTTCCTGGTGTCATCCAGCTGTGAAAGGACGATGACGGGAAACGGGTCCATTTTGCTTCTGCAGCCCTCATGGAAACTTGTGCCGCTACTGAGAAGGCGGCAGTGGCAGAGACATGGGTGGTCATGGCTGTTTCTCATTACCCAATGGGGCTGCTTGTCAAAGCTTACGGATAGCACAAAGCCTGGCAGTATTGTAAACTATGAAGAGGACAGAGTCGAGCCTTAAAGCACACAGGGCAAGTTGATAAAGTGGGCAGATAGGCAGCAGATGAAGTTCAATGTGGAGACATGGGAGTTGATGCATTTTGGTAAGAAGAACATGGAGAGACAATATAAAATAAGGAGTGTGCTTGGGGGGTGGATGGTCGGTAGGGGAGATGGGGCCCCGCGGGGGGGGGGGGGGGGGGGGGAGGCCTGAGTCGGGGATAGTGGGACTGGGCCTGGAAAGGGAGCTGCGCCAGGGGAGGCAGGGCCAGCCGAGTGAAAAGCGCGGGCTTTTTCCCGCGTTTAGGGCTGAAGGGGCAGGGCCGGAGCTGGGAAGCGCGGGCTTTTTCTCCTGCGCTGGGAGTGGAATGGATGAGATCCTGCTGGTGGACAAGTGGGGGGAGGGGAGGTTCCACACTGGGGGGTGTCGATGGAGCAGCGGGAGTGGCCGGGGTCAGCAGACTTACGGGAGTGCAATGGGGGAAACAATGCAGCTAGGGGGGGACCTAGTTGGGTGGGGTTGGGGGGGGCGGGGTGGGGGGGGGGGGGAGGACCGGGTTGCTGCTGGAATGGCCAAGGGGGAGCTGGAGTTGGTCGAGGAGGTCGGGGCGGGGGGGGGGGGTCTGTCGATGTAGGGAACATGCCGTGTGGGGGGCACGGGCATGTGGCTGGCCCAGGAAGGGCTATAGCTAGTCGGCGGGGGAGAGGGGTGAGGAGCCCCCTGATCCGGCTGATAACCTGGAATGTAAGGGGACTGAATGGGCCGGTCAAGCGGGCCCGGGTGTTCGTGCACCTGAAGGGGCTGAAGGCGGATGTGGCCATGCTTCAGGAGACGCACCCGAAGGTGGCGGATCAGGTAAGGTTGAGAAAGGGATGGGTAGGGCAGGTGTTTCATTCGGGTTTGGATGCAAAATATCGGGAGTGGCGATTTTGGTGGGGAAGAGAGTGTCGTTCGAGGCGTTGAGCATCATGGCAGACAGTGGCGGTACATAGAACATAGAACATAGAAAATACAGCACAGAACAGGCCCTTCGGCCCACGATGTTGTGCCGAACCTTTGTCCTAGATTAATCATAGATTATCATTGAATTTTCAGTGCAGAAGGAGGCCATTCGGCCCTTTGAGTCTGCACCGGCTCTTGGAAAGAGCACCCTACCCAAACTCAACACCTCCACCCAACACCAAGGGCAATTTTGGACATTAAGGGCAATTTATCATTCGCCAATCCACCTAACCTGCACATCTTTGGACTGTGGGAGGAAACCGGAGCACCCGGAGGAAACCCACGCAGACACGGGGAGGATGTGCAGACTCCGCACGGACAGTGACCCAAGCCGGATCGAACCTGGGACCCTGGAGCTGTGAAGCAATTGTGCTATCCACAATGCTACCGTGCTGCCCTTAAGAACAAATAAATCTACACTATATCATTTTACCGTAATCTATGTACCTATCCAATAACTGCTTGAAGGTCCCTAATGTTTCCAACTCAACTACTTCCACAGGCAGTGCATTCCATGCCCCCACTGCTCTCTGGGTAAAGAACCTACCTCTGATATCCCTCCTATATCTTCCACCTTAAATTTATGTCCCCTTGTAATGGTTTGTTCCACCCGGGGAAAAAGTCTCTGACTGTCTACTCTATCTATTCCACTGATCATCTTATAAACCTCTATCAAGTCGCCCCTCATCCTTCTCCGTTCTAATGAGAAAAGGCCTAGCACCCTCAACCTTTCCTCGCAAGACCTACTCTCCATTCCA
Source organism: Scyliorhinus torazame (assembly GCF_047496885.1). NCBI lineage: Eukaryota > Metazoa > Chordata > Chondrichthyes > Carcharhiniformes > Scyliorhinidae > Scyliorhinus > Scyliorhinus torazame. The sequence goes on from NW_027307790.1 coordinate 394,733, forward strand.
GGCAACATCCTGGTAAATCTTCTTCGCACCTTTTCCAAAGCTTCCACATCCTTCCTAAAATGAGGCGACCAGAACTGTACACAGTACTCCAAATGTGGCCTTACCAAAGTTTTGTACAGCTGCATCATCATCTCACAGCTCTTAAATTCAATCCCTCTGTTAATGAACGCGAGCACACCATAGGCCTTCTTCACAGCTCTATCCACTTGAGTGGCAACTTTCAAAGATGTATGAACATAGACCCCAAGATCTCTCTGCTCCTCCACATTGCCAAGAACTCTACCGTTAACCCTGTATTCCGCATTCATATTTGTCCTTCCAAAATGGACAACCTCACACTTTTCAGGGTTAAACTCCATCTGCCACTTCTCAGCCCAGCTCTGCATCCTATCTATGTCTCTTTGCAGCCGACAACAGCCCTCCTTACTATCCACAACTCCACCAATCTTCGTATAGTCTGCAAATTTACTGACCCACCCTTCAACTCCCTCATCCAAGTCATTAATGAAAATCACAAACAGCAGAGGACCCAGAACTGATCCCTGAGGTACGCCACTGGTAACTGGGATCCAGGCTGAATATTTGCCATCCACCACCACTCTCTGACTTCTATCGGTTAGCCAGTTCGTTATCCAACTGGCCAAATTTCCCATTATCCCATGCCTCCTTACTTTCTGCATAAGCCTACCATGGGGAACCTTATCAAATGCCTTACTAAAATCCATGTACACTACATCCACTGCTTTACCTTCATCCACATGCTTGGTCACCTCCTCAAAGAATTCAATAAGACTTGTAAGGCAAGACCTACCCCTCACAAATCCATGCTGACTATCCCTAATCAAGCAGTGTCTTTCCAGATGCTCAGAAATCCTATCCTTCAGTGCCCTTTCCATTACTTTGCCTACCACCGAAGTAAGACTAACTGGCCTGTAATTCCCAGGGTTATCCCTAGTCCCTTTTTTGAACAGGGGCACGACCTTCACCACTCTCCAATCCCCTGGTACCACCCCTGTTGACAGTGAGGACGAAAAGATAATTGCCAACGGCTCTGCAATTTCATCTCTTGCTTCCCATAGAATCCTTGGATATATCCCGTCAGGCCCGGGGGACTTGTCTATCCTCAAGTTTTTCAAAATGCCCAACACATCTTCCTTCCTAACAAGTATTTCCTCGAGCTTACCAATCTGTTTCACACTGTCCTCTCCAACAATATGGCCCCTCTCATTTGTAAATACAGAAGAAAAGTACTCGTTCAAGACCTCTCCTATCTCTTCAGACTCAATACACAATCTCCCGCTACTGTCCTTGATCGGACCTACCCTCGCTCTAATCATTCTCATATTTCTCACATATGTGTAAAAGGCCTTGGGGTTTTCCTTGATCCTACCCGCCAAAGATTGTTCATGCCCTCTCTTAGCTCTCCTATTCCCTTTCTTCAGTTCCCTCCTGGCTATCTTGTATCCCTCCAATGCCCTGTCTGAACCTTGTTTCCTCAGCCTTACATAAGTCTCCTTTTTCCTCTTAACAAGACATTCAACCTCTCTTGTCAACCATGGTTCCCTCACTCGACCATCTCTTCCCTGCCTGACAGGGACATACATATCAAGGACACGTAGCACCTGTTCCTTGAACAAGTTCCACATTTCACTTGTGTCCTTCCCTGCCAGCCTATGTTCCCAACTTATGCACTTCAATTCTTGTCTGACAACATCGTATTTACCCTTCCCCCAATTGTAAACCTTGCCCTGTTGCACATACCTATCCCTCTCCATTACTAAAGTGAAAGTCACAGAATTGTGGTCACTATCTCCAAAATGCTCCCCCACTAACAAATCTATCACTTGCCCTGGTTCATTACCAAGTACTAAATCCAATATTGCCCCTCCTCTGGTCGGACAATCTACATACTGTTTTTGTGCGTGTGTTTTTTGTTTTTGTGTGTGTGTCTTTTTGTGTGTGTGTGTGTTTTTTGTTTTTGTGTGTGTATTTGTTTTTGTGTGTGTGTTTGTTTTTGTGTGTGTTTTTGTTTTTGTGTTTGTTTGTTTGAGCTTTTGTTTTTGTGTGTGTTTTTGTTTTTCTGTGCGTGTGTTTTTGTTTTTGTTTGTGTTTTTGTTTTTCTGTGTGTGTGTTTTTTGTTTTTGTGTGTGTTTTTGTGTGTGTGTGTTTGTTTGTGTGTGTGTGGTTATGTTTTTGTGTGTTTTTGTTTTTGTGTGTGTGTTTTTATTTTTGTGTGTGTTTTTGTTTTTGAGTGTGTGTGTGTGTTTTTGTTTTTGTGTGTGTGTTTTTGTTTTTGTGTGTGTTTTAGTTTTTGTGTGTTTTTTGGTTTTCGTGTGTGTTTTCGTTTTTCTGTGTGTGTGTGTTTTTGTTTTTGTGTGTGTTTTTCTTTTTGTGTGTGTGTTTGTGTTTTTGTTTTTGTGTGTGTTTTTGTGTTTGTTTTTGTTTTTTTGTGTGTGTGTGTTTTTGTTTTTGTGTGTGTCTGTTTGTTTTTGTGTGTGTGTTTGTTTTTGTGTTTGTTTTTGTTTTTTTGTGTGTGTGTGTGTTTGAGCTTTTGTTTTTGTGTGTGTTTTTGTTTTTCTGTGCGTGTGTGTTTTTGTTTTTGTGTGTGTTTTTGTTTTTGTGTGTGTGTGTTTGTTTTTGTGTGTGTGTCTTTTTGTGTGTGTGTGTGTTTTTTGTTTTTGTGTGTGTATTTGTTTTTGTGTGTGTGTTTGTTTTTGTGTGTGTTTTTGTTTTTATGTGTGTTTGTTTGAGCTTTTGTTTTTGTGTGTGTTTTTGTTTTTCTGTGCGTGTGTTTTTGTTTTTGTTTGTGTTTTTGTTTTTCTGTGTGTGTTTTTTGTTTTTGTTTTTGTTTTTGTGTGTGTGTGTTTGTTTTTATGTGTGTGTGGTTTTGTTTTTGTGTGTTTTTGTTTTTGTGTGTGTGTTTTTATTTTTGTGTGTGTTTTTGTTTTTGAGTGTGTGTGTGTGTTTTTGTTTTTGTGTGTGTGTGTTTGTTTTTGTGTGTGTGTCTTTTTGTGTGTGTGTGTGTTTTTTGTTTTTGTGTGTGTATTTGATTTTGTGTGTGTGTTTGTTTTTGTGTGTGTTTTTGTTTTTATGTGTGTTTGTTTGAGCTTTTGTTTTTGTGTGTGTTTTTGTTTTTCTGTGTGTGTTTTTTGTTTTTGTGTGTGTTTTTGTGTGTGTGTGTTTGTTTTTATGTGTGTGTGGTTTTGTTTTTGTGTGTTTTTGTTTTTGTGTGTGTGTTTTTATTTTTGTGTGTGTTTTTGTTTTTGAGTGTGTGTGTGAGTTTTTGTGTGTGTGTTTGTGTTTTTGTTTTTGTGTGTGTTTTTGTTTTTGTGTGTGTGTTTGTTTTTGTGTTTGTTTTTGTTTTTTTGTGTGTGTGTGTGTTTGAGCTTTTGTTTTTGTGTGTGTTTTTGTTTTTCTGTGCGTGTGTGTTTTTGTTTTTGTGTGTGTTTTTGTTTTTGAGTGTGTGTGTGTGTTTTTGTTTTTGTGTGTGTGTGTTTGTTTTTGTGTGTGTGTCTTTTTGTGTGTGTGTGTTTTTTGTTTTTGTGTGTGTATTTGATTTTGTGTGTGTGTTTGTTTTTGTGTGTGTTTTTGTTTTTATGTGTGTTTGTTTGAGCTTTTGTTTTTGTGTGTGTTTTTGTTTTTCTGTGTGTGTTTTTTGTTTTTTTGTGTGTGTGTGTTTGTTTTTATGTGTGTGTGGTTTTGTTTTTGTGTGTTTTTGTTTTTGTGTGTGTGTTTTTATTTTTGTGTGTGTTTTTGTTTTTGAGTGTGTGTGTGAGTTTTTGTTTTTGTGTGTGTGTTTGTGTTTTTGTTTTTGTGTGTGTTTTTGTTTTTGTGTGTGTGTTTGTTTTTGTTTTTGTGTGTGTGTGTGTGTTTGAGCTTTTGTTTTTGTGTGTGTTTTTGTTTTTCTGTGCGTGTGTGTTTTTGTGTGTGTTTTTGTTTTTGTGTGTGTGTTTGTTTTTGTATGTGTGTTTTTGTGTGTGTTTGTGTTTTTTCTTTGTGTGTGTGTTTGAGCTTTTGTTTTTGTGTGTGTTTTTGTTTTTCTGTGTGTGTGTGTTTTGTTTCTGTGTGTGTTTTTGTTTTTGTGTGTGTGTGTTTGTTTTTGTGCGTGTGTTTGTTTTTGTGTGTGTTTTTGTTTTGTGTGTGTGTTTGTTTTTGTGTGTGTGTTTTTGTGTGTGTTTGTGTTTTTTCATTTTGTGTGTGTATTTGTTTTTGTGTGTGTGTTTGTTTTTCTGTGTGTGTGTTTTTGTTTTTGTGTGTTTTTGTTTTTGTGTGTGTGTTTTTTGTTTTTGTGTGTGTATTTGTTTTTGTGTGTGTTTTTGTTTTTGTGTGTGTGTTTGAGCTTTTGTTTTTGTGTGTGTTTTTGTTTTTCTGTGCGTGTGTGTTTTTGTTTTTGTGTGTGTTTATGTTTTTGTGGGTGTGTGTGCTTTTGTGGGTGTGTGTGTTTTTGTTTTTGTGTGTGTTTTTGTTTTTCTGTGTGTGTGTGTTTTTTGTTTTTGTGTGTGTGTGTTTTTGTGTGTGTGTGTGTTTTTTGTTTTTTGCGTGTGTTTTGGTTTTTGTTTATGTTTGTGTTTTTGTTTTTCTGTGTGTCTGTTTGTTTTTGTGTGTTTGTTTTTGTTTTTGTGTGTGTTTTTTGTTTTTGTGTGTGTATTTGTTTTTGTGTGTGTTTTTGTGTGTGTTTGTTTTTGTTTGTGTTTTTGTTTTTGTGTGTGCGTGTTTGTTTGTTTTCGTGTGTGTTTTTGTTTTTGTGTGTGTGTGTTTGAGCTTTCGTTTTTGTGTGTGTTTTTGTTTTTCTGTGTGTGTTTTTTGTTTTTGTGTGTGTTTTTGTGTGTGTGTGTTTGTTTTTATGTGTGTGTGGTTTTGTTTTTGTGTGTTTTTGTTTTTGTGTGTGTGTTTTTATTTTTGTGTGTGTTTTTGTTTTTGAGTGTGTGTGTGAGTTTTTGTTTTTGTGTGTGTGTTTGTGTTTTTGTTTTTGTGTGTGTTTTTGTTTTTGTGTGTGTGTTTGTTTTTGTTTTTGTGTGTGTGTGTGTGTTTGAGCTTTTGTTTTTGTGTGTGTTTTTGTTTTTCTGTGCGTGTGTGTTTTTGTGTGTGTTTTTGTTTTTGTGTGTGTGTTTGTTTTTGTATGTGTGTTTTTGTGTGTGTTTGTGTTTTTTCTTTGTGTGTGTGTTTGAGCTTTTGTTTTTGTGTGTGTTTTTGTTTTTCTGTGTGTGTGTGTTTTGTTTCTGTGTGTGTTTTTGTTTTTGTGTGTGTGTGTTTGTTTTTGTGCGTGTGTTTGTTTTTGTGTGTGTTTTTGTTTTGTGTGTGTGTTTGTTTTTGTGTGTGTGTTTTTGTGTGTGTTTGTGTTTTTTCATTTTGTGTGTGTATTTGTTTTTGTGTGTGTGTTTGTTTTTCTGTGTGTGTGTTTTTGTTTTTGTGTGTTTTTGTTTTTGTGTGTGTGTTTTTTGTTTTTGTGTGTGTATTTGTTTTTGTGTGTGTTTTTGTTTTTGTGTGTGTGTTTGAGCTTTTGTTTTTGTGTGTGTTTTTGTTTTTCTGTGCGTGTGTGTTTTTGTTTTTGTGTGTGTTTATGTTTTTGTGGGTGTGTGTGCTTTTGTGGGTGTGTGTGTTTTTGTTTTTGTGTGTGTTTTTGTTTTTCTGTGTGTGTGTGTTTTTTGTTTTTGTGTGTGTGTGTTTTTGTGTGTGTGTGTGTTTTTTGTTTTTTGCGTGTGTTTTGGTTTTTGTTTATGTTTGTGTTTTTGTTTTTCTGTGTGTCTGTTTGTTTTTGTGTGTTTGTTTTTGTTTTTGTGTGTGTTTTTTGTTTTTGTGTGTGAATTTGTTTTTGTGTGTGTTTTTGTGTGTGTTTGTTTTTGTTTGTGTTTTTGTTTTTGTGTGTGCGTGTTTGTTTGTTTTTGTGTGTGTTTTTGTTTTTCTGTGTGTGTGTGTTTTGTTTTTGTGTATGTCTGTTTGTTTTTGTGTGTGTTTTTGTTTTTGTGCGTGTTTTTGTTTTTCTGTGTGTGTGTGTGTTTGAGCTTTTGTTTTTGTGTGTGTTTTTGTTCTTCTGTGTGTGTGTTTTTGTTTTCGTGTGTGTTTTTGTTTTTGTGTGTGTGTGTTTGAGCTTTCGTTTTTGTGTGTGTTTTTGTTTTTCTGTGCGTGTGTGTTTTTGTTTTTGTGTGTGTTTTTGTTTTTGTGTGTGTGTTTGTTTTTGTGTGTGTGTGTTTTTGTGTGTGTTTGTGTTTTTTCTTTTTGTGTGTGTGTGTGTTTGAGCTTTTGTTTTTGTGTGTGTTTTTGTTTTTCTGTGCGTGTGTGTTTCTGTTTTTGTGTGTGTTTTTGTTTTTCTGTGTGTGTGTGTTTTTTGTTTTTGTGTGTGTGTGTTTTTGTGTGTGTGTGTGTTTTTTGTTTTTTGCGTGTGTTTTTGTTTTTGTTTGTGTGTTTGTTTTTGTGTGTGTGTGTTTTTGTTTTTGTGCGTGTTTTTGTTTTTCTGTGTGTGTGTTTGTTTTTGTTTGTGTTTTTGTTTTTGTGTGTGCGTGTTTGTTTGTTTTTGTGTGTGTTTTTGTTTTTCTGTGTGTGTGTGTTTTGTTTTTGTGTATGTCTGTTTGTTTCTGTGTGTGTTTTTGTTTTTGTGCGTGTTTTTGTTTTTCTGTGTGTGTGTTTTTTTTTGTGTGTGTCTTTTTGTGTGTGTTTGTGTTTTTGTTTTTGTGTGTGTTTTTGTTTTTGTGTGTGTGTTTGTTTTTGTGTTTTTTTTTGTTTTTGTGTGTGTTTTTGTTTTTCTGTGCGTGTGTGTTTTTATTTTTGTGTGTGTTTTTGTTTTTGTGTGTGTTTTTGTTTTGTGTGTGTGTGTTTTTGTGTGTGTTTGTGTTTTTTCTTTTTGTGTGTGTGTGTGTTTGAGCTTTTGTTTTTGTGTGTGTTTTTGTTTTTCTGTGCGTGTGTGTTTTTGTTTTTGTGTGTGTTTTTGTTTTTCTGTGTGTGTGTTTTTTGTTTTTGTGTGTGTTTTTGTTTTTGTGCATTTGTTTTTGTTTTTGTGTGTGTTTATGTTTTTGTGGGTGTGTGTTTTTTTGTGTATGTTTTTGTATTTCTGTGTGTGTGTGTTTTTTGTTTTTGTGTGTGTTTTTGTTTTTGTGTGTGTGTGTTTGTTTTTGTGTGTGTGTGGTTTTGTTTTTGTGTGTGTGTTTGTGGGTGTGTGTTTGTTTTTGTGTGTGTTTGTTTTTGTTGTTGTGTGTGTTTTAGTTTTTGTGTGTGTGGTTTTGTTTTTGCGTGTGTTTTTGTTTTTGTGTGTGTTTTTGTTTTTGTGCGTGTCTGTTTTTTGTTTTTGTGTGTGTGTCTTTTTGTGTGTGTGTGTGTTTTTTGTTTTTGTGTGTGTATTTGTTTTTGTGTGTGTGTGTTTTTTGTTTTTGTGTGTGTGTTTTTGTTTTTGTGTGTGTTTTAGTTTTTGTGTGTTTTTTTGTTTTCGTGTGTGTTTTCGTTTTTCTGTGTGTGTGTGTGTTTTTGTTTTTGTGTGTGTTTTTCTTTTTGTGTGTGTGTTTGTGTTTTTGTTTTTGTGTGTGTTTTTGTGTTTGTTTTTGTTTTTTTGTGTGTGTGTGTTTTTGTTTTTGTGTGTGTTTTTGTTTTTCTGTGTGTGTGTTTTTTGTTTTTGTGTATGTCTGTTTGTTTTTGTGTGTGTGTTTGTTTTTGTGTTTGTTTTTGTTTTTTTGTGTGTGTGTGTGTTTGAGCTTTTGTTTTTGTGTGTGTTTTTGTTTTTCTGTGCGTATGTGTTTTTGTTTTTGTGTGTGTTTTTGTTTTTGTGTGTGTGTGTTTGTTTTTGTGTGTGTGTCTTTTTGTGTGTGTGTGTGTTTTTTGTTTTTGTGTGTGTATTTGTTTTTGTGTGTGTGTTTGTTTTTGTGTGTGTTTTTGTTTTTATGTGTGTTTGTTTGAGCTTTTGTTTTTGTGTGTGTTTTTGTTTTTCTGTGCGTGTGTTTTTGTTTTTGTTTGTGTTTTTGTTTTTCTGTGTGTGTTTTTTGTTTTTGTGTGTGTTTTTGTGTGTGTGTGTTTGTTTTTATGTGTGTGTGGTTTTTATTTTTGTGTGTGTGTTTTTATTTTTGTGTGTGTTTTTGTTTTTGAGTGTGTGTGTGTGTTTTTGTTTTTGTGTGTGTGTTTTTGCTTTTGTGTGTGTTTTAGTTTTTGTGTGTGTTTTTGTGTTTGTTTTTGTTTTTTTGTGTGTGTGTGTTTTTGTTTTTGTGTGTGTTTTTGTTTTTGAGTGTGTGTGTGTGTTTTTGTTTTTGTGTGTGTGTTTTTGCTTTTGTGTGTGTTTTAGTTTTTGTGTGTTTTTTTGTTTTCGTGTGTGTTTTCGTTTTTCTGTGTGTGTGTTTGTGTTTTTGTTTTTGTGTGTGTTTTTGTGTTTGTTTTTGTTTTTCTGTGTGTGTGTGTTTTTGTTTTTGTGTGTGTTTTTGTTTTTGTGTGTGTTTTTGTTTTTGTGCGTGTTTTTGTTTTTCTGTGCGTGTGTGTTTTTGTTTTTGTGTGTGTTTTTGTTTTTGTGTGTGTGTTTGTGTTTTTGTTTTTGTGTGTGTTTTTGTTTTTGTGTGTGTGTTTGTTTTTGTTTTTTTGTGTGTGTGTGTGTTTGAGCTTTTGTTTTTGTGTGTGTTTTTGTTTTTCTGTGCGTGTGTGTTTTTGTTTTTGTGTGTGTTTTTGTTTTTGTGCATTTGTTTTTGTTTTTGTGTGTGTTTATGTTTTTGTGGGTGTATGTTTTTTTGTGTATGTTTTTGTTTTTCTGTGTGTGTGTGTTTTGTTTCTGTGTGTGTTTTTGTTTTTGTGTGTGTGTGTTTGTTTTTGTGCGTGTGTTTGTTTTTGTGTGTGTTTTTGTTTTGTGTGTGTGTTTGTTTTTGTGTGTGTGTTTGTTTTTGTGTGTGTTTGTGTTTTTGTGTGTATTTGTGTTTTTTCTTTTTGTGTGTGTGTGTTTGAGCTTTTGTTTTTGTGTGTGTTTTTGTTTTTCTGTGTGTGTGTTTTTGTTTTCGTGTGTGTTTTTGTTTTTTTGTGTGTGTGTTTGAGCTTTCGTTTTTGTGTGTGTTTTTGTTTTTCTGTGCGTGTGTGTTTTTGTTTTTGTGTGTGTTTTTGTTTTTCTGTGTGTGTGTTTTTTGTTTTTGTGTGTGTTTTTGTTTTTGTGCATTTGTTTTTGTTTTTGTGTGTGTTTATGTTTTTGTGGGTGTATGTTTTTTTGTGTATGTTTTTGTTTTTCTGTGTGTGTGTGTTTTTTTTTGTGTGTGTCTTTTTGTGTGTGTTTGTGTTTTTGTTTTTGTGTGTGTTTTTGTTTTTGTGTGTGTGTTTGTTTTTGTGTTTGTTTTTGTTTTTGTGTGTGTTTTTGTTTTTCTGTGCGTGTGTGTTTTTATTTTTGTGTGTGTTTTTGTTTTTGTGTGTGTGTTTGTTTTTGTGTGTGTGTGTTTTTGTGTGTGTTTGTGTTTTTTCTTTTTGTGTGTGTGTGTGTTTGAGCTTTTGTTTTTGTGTGTGTTTTTGTTTTTCTGTGCGTGTGTGTTTTTGTTTTTGTGTGTGTTTTTGTTTTTCTGTGTGTGTGTTTTTTGTTTTTGTGTGTGTTTTTGTTTTTGTGCATTTGTTTTTGTTTTTGTGTGTGTTTATGTTTTTGTGGGTGTGTGTTTTTTTGTGTATGTTTTTGTATTTCTGTGTGTGTGTGTTTTTTGTTTTTGTGTGTGTTTTTGTTTTTGTGTGTGTGTGTTTGTTTTTGTGTGTGTGTGGTTTTGTTTTTGTGTGTGTGTTTGTGGGTGTGTGTTTGTTTTTGTGTGTGTTTGTTTTTGTTGTTGTGTGTGTTTTAGTTTTTGTGTGTGTGGTTTTGTTTTTGCGTGTGTTTTTGTTTTTGTGTGTGTTTTTGTTTTTGTGCGTGTCTGTTTTTTGTTTTTGTGTGTGTGTCTTTTTGTGTGTGTGTGTGTTTTTTGTTTTTGTGTGTGTATTTGTTTTTGTGTGTGTGTTTGTTTTTGTGTGTGTTTTTGTTTTTGTGTTTGTTTGTTTGAGCTTTTGTTTTTGTGTGTGTTTTTGTTTTTCTGTGCGTGTGTTTTTGTTTTTGTTTGTGTTTTTGTTTTTCTGTGTGTGTGTTTTTTGTTTTTGTGTGTGTGTTTTTGTTTTTGTGTGTGTTTTAGTTTTTGTGTGTTTTTTTGTTTTCGTGTGTGTTTTCGTTTTTCTGTGTGTGTGTGTGTTTTTGTTTTTGTGTGTGTTTTTCTTTTTGTGTGTGTGTTTGTGTTTTTGTTTTTGTGTGTGTTTTTGTGTTTGTTTTTGTTTTTTTGTGTGTGTGTGTTTTTGTTTTTGTGTGTGTTTTTGTTTTTCTGTGTGTGTGTTTTTTGTTTTTGTGTATGTCTGTTTGTTTTTGTGTGTGTGTTTGTTTTTGTGTTTGTTTTTGTTTTTTTGTGTGTGTGTGTGTTTGAGCTTTTGTTTTTGTGTGTGTTTTTGTTTTTCTGTGCGTGTGTGTTTTTGTTTTTGTGTGTGTTTTTGTTTTTGTGTGTGTGTGTTTGTTTTTGTGTGTGTGTCTTTTTGTGTGTGTGTGTGTTTTTTGTTTTTGTGTGTGTATTTGTTTTTGTGTGTGTGTTTGTTTTTGTGTGTGTTTTTGTTTTTATGTGTGTTTGTTTGAGCTTTTGTTTTTGTGTGTGTTTTTGTTTTTCTGTGTGTGTTTTTTGTTTTTGTGTGTGTTTTTGTGTGTGTGTGTTTGTTTTTATGTGTGTGTGGTTTTGTTTTTGTGTGTGTGTTTTTATTTTTATGTGTGTTTTTGTTTTTGAGTGTGTGTGTGTGTTTTTGTTTTTGTGTGTGTGTTTTTGCTTTTGTGTGTGTTTTAGTTTTTGTGTGTGTTTTTGTGTTTGTTTTTGTTTTTTTGTGTGTGTGTGTTTTTGTTTTTGTGTGTGTTTTTGTTTTTGAGTGTGTGTGTGTGTTTTTGTTTTTGTGTGTGTGTTTTTGCTTTTGTGTGTGTTTTAGTTTTTGTGTGTTTTTTTGTTTTCGTGTGTGTTTTCGTTTTTCTGTGTGTGTGTTTGTGTTTTTGTTTTTGTGTGTGTTTTTGTGTTTGTTTTTGTTTTTCTGTGTGTGTGTGTTTTTGTTTTTGTGTGTGTTTTTGTTTTTGTGTGTGTTTTTGTTTTTCTGTGCGTGTGTGTTTTTGTGTGTGTTTTTGTTTTTGTGTGTGTGTTTGTTTTTGTATGTGTGTTTTTGTGTGTGTTTGTGTTTTTTCTTTGTGTGTGTGTTTGAGCTTTTGTTTTTGTGTGTGTTTTTGTTTTTCTGTGTGTGTGTGTTTTGTTTCTGTGTGTGTTTTTGTTTTTGTGTGTGTGTGTTTGTTTTTGTGCGTGTGTTTGTTTTTGTGTGTGTTTTTGTTTTGTGTGTGTGCTTGTTTTTGTGTGTGTGTTTTTGTGTGTGTTTGTGTTTTTCATTTTGTGTGTGTATTTGTTTTTGTGTGTGTGTTTGTTTTTCTGTGTGTGTGTTTTTGTTTTTGTGTGTTTTTGTTTTTGTGTGTGTGTTTTTTGTTTTTGTGTGTGTATTTGTTTTTGTGTGTGTTTTTGTTTTTGTGTGTGTGTTTGAGCTTTTGTTTTTGTGTGTGTTTTTGTTTTTCTGTGCGTGTGTGTTTTTGTTTTTGTGTGTGTTTATGTTTTTGTGGGTGTGTGTGCTTTTGTGGGTGTGTGTGTTTTTGTTTTTGTGTGTGTTTTTGTTTTTCTGTGTGTGTGTGTTTTTTGTTTTTGTGTGTGTGTGTTTTTGTGTGTGTGTGTGTTTTTTGTTTTTTGCGTGTGTTTTGGTTTTTGTTTATGTTTGTGTTTTTGTTTTTCTGTGTGTCTGTTTGTTTTTGTGTGTTTGTTTTTGTTTTTGTGTGTGTTTTTTGTTTTTGTGTGTGAATTTGTTTTTGTGTGTGTTTTTGTGTGTGTTTGTTTTTGTTTGTGTTTTTGTTTTTGTGTGTGCGTGTTTGTTTGTTTTTGTGTGTGTTTTTGTTTTTCTGTGTGTGTGTGTTTTGTTTTTGTGTATGTCTGTTTGTTTTTGTGTGTGTTTTTGTTTTTGTGCGTGTTTTTGTTTTTCTGTGTGTGTGTGTGTTTGAGCTTTTGTTTTTGTGTGTGTTTTTGTTCTTCTGTGTGTGTGTTTTTGTTTTCGTGTGTGTTTTTGTTTTTGTGTGTGTGTGTTTGAGCTTTCGTTTTTGTGTGTGTTTTTGTTTTTCTGTGCGTGTGTGTTTTTGTTTTTGTGTGTGTTTTTGTTTTTGTGTGTGTGTTTGTTTTTGTGTGTGTGTGTTTTTGTGTGTGTTTGTGTTTTTTCTTTTTGTGTGTGTGTGTGTTTGAGCTTTTGTTTTTGTGTGTGTTTTTGTTTTTCTGTGCGTGTGTGTTTCTGTTTTTGTGTGTGTTTTTGTTTTTCTGTGTGTGTGTGTTTTTTGTTTTTGTGTGTGTGTGTTTTTGTGTGTGTGTGTGTTTTTTGTTTTTTGCGTGTGTTTTTGTTTTTGTTTGTGTGTTTGTTTTTGTGTGTGTGTGTTTTTGTTTTTGTGCGTGTTTTTGTTTTTCTGTGTGTGTGTTTGTTTTTGTTTGTGTTTTTGTTTTTGTGTGTGCGTGTTTGTTTGTTTTTGTGTGTGTTTTTGTTTTTCTGTGTGTGTGTGTTTTGTTTTTGTGTATGTCTGTTTGTTTCTGTGTGTGTTTTTGTTTTTGTGCGTGTTTTTGTTTTTCTGTGTGTGTGTTTTTTTTTGTGTGTGTCTTTTTGTGTGTGTTTGTGTTTTTGTTTTTGTGTGTGTTTTTGTTTTTGTGTGTGTGTTTGTTTTTGTGTTTTTTTTTGTTTTTGTGTGTGTTTTTGTTTTTCTGTGCGTGTGTGTTTTTATTTTTGTGTGTGTTTTTGTTTTTGTGTGTGTTTTTGTTTTGTGTGTGTGTGTTTTTGTGTGTGTTTGTGTTTTTTCTTTTTGTGTGTGTGTGTGTTTGAGCTTTTGTTTTTGTGTGTGTTTTTGTTTTTCTGTGCGTGTGTGTTTTTGTTTTTGTGTGTGTTTTTGTTTTTCTGTGTGTGTGTTTTTTGTTTTTGTGTGTGTTTTTGTTTTTGTGCATTTGTTTTTGTTTTTGTGTGTGTTTATGTTTTTGTGGGTGTGTGTTTTTTTGTGTATGTTTTTGTATTTCTGTGTGTGTGTGTTTTTTGTTTTTGTGTGTGTTTTTGTTTTTGTGTGTGTGTGTTTGTTTTTGTGTGTGTGTGGTTTTGTTTTTGTGTGTGTGTTTGTGGGTGTGTGTTTGTTTTTGTGTGTGTTTGTTTTTGTTGTTGTGTGTGTTTTAGTTTTTGTGTGTGTGGTTTTGTTTTTGCGTGTGTTTTTGTTTTTGTGTGTGTTTTTGTTTTTGTGCGTGTCTGTTTTTTGTTTTTGTGTGTGTGTCTTTTTGTGTGTGTGTGTGTTTTTTGTTTTTGTGTGTGTATTTGTTTTTGTGTGTGTGTGTTTTTTGTTTTTGTGTGTGTGTTTTTGTTTTTGTGTGTGTTTTAGTTTTTGTGTGTTTTTTTGTTTTCGTGTGTGTTTTCGTTTTTCTGTGTGTGTGTGTGTTTTTGTTTTTGTGTGTGTTTTTCTTTTTGTGTGTGTGTTTGTGTTTTTGTTTTTGTGTGTGTTTTTGTGTTTGTTTTTGTTTTTTTGTGTGTGTGTGTTTTTGTTTTTGTGTGTGTTTTTGTTTTTCTGTGTGTGTGTTTTTTGTTTTTGTGTATGTCTGTTTGTTTTTGTGTGTGTGTTTGTTTTTGTGTTTGTTTTTGTTTTTTTGTGTGTGTGTGTGTTTGAGCTTTTGTTTTTGTGTGTGTTTTTGTTTTTCTGTGCGTATGTGTTTTTGTTTTTGTGTGTGTTTTTGTTTTTGTGTGTGTGTGTTTGTTTTTGTGTGTGTGTCTTTTTGTGTGTGTGTGTGTTTTTTGTTTTTGTGTGTGTATTTGTTTTTGTGTGTGTGTTTGTTTTTGTGTGTGTTTTTGTTTTTATGTGTGTTTGTTTGAGCTTTTGTTTTTGTGTGTGTTTTTGTTTTTCTGTGCGTGTGTTTTTGTTTTTGTTTGTGTTTTTGTTTTTCTGTGTGTGTTTTTTGTTTTTGTGTGTGTTTTTGTGTGTGTGTGTTTGTTTTTATGTGTGTGTGGTTTTTATTTTTGTGTGTGTGTTTTTATTTTTGTGTGTGTTTTTGTTTTTGAGTGTGTGTGTGTGTTTTTGTTTTTGTGTGTGTGTTTTTGCTTTTGTGTGTGTTTTAGTTTTTGTGTGTGTTTTTGTGTTTGTTTTTGTTTTTTTGTGTGTGTGTGTTTTTGTTTTTGTGTGTGTTTTTGTTTTTGAGTGTGTGTGTGTGTTTTTGTTTTTGTGTGTGTGTTTTTGCTTTTGTGTGTGTTTTAGTTTTTGTGTGTTTTTTTGTTTTCGTGTGTGTTTTCGTTTTTCTGTGTGTGTGTTTGTGTTTTTGTTTTTGTGTGTGTTTTTGTGTTTGTTTTTGTTTTTCTGTGTGTGTGTGTTTTTGTTTTTGTGTGTGTTTTTGTTTTTGTGTGTGTTTTTGTTTTTGTGCGTGTTTTTGTTTTTCTGTGCGTGTGTGTTTTTGTTTTTGTGTGTGTTTTTGTTTTTGTGTGTGTGTTTGTGTTTTTGTTTTTGTGTGTGTTTTTGTTTTTGTGTGTGTGTTTGTTTTTGTTTTTTTGTGTGTGTGTGTGTTTGAGCTTTTGTTTTTGTGTGTGTTTTTGTTTTTCTGTGCGTGTGTGTTTTTGTTTTTGTGTGTGTTTTTGTTTTTGTGCATTTGTTTTTGTTTTTGTGTGTGTTTATGTTTTTGTGGGTGTATGTTTTTTTGTGTATGTTTTTGTTTTTCTGTGTGTGTGTGTTTTGTTTCTGTGTGTGTTTTTGTTTTTGTGTGTGTGTGTTTGTTTTTGTGCGTGTGTTTGTTTTTGTGTGTGTTTTTGTTTTGTGTGTGTGTTTGTTTTTGTGTGTGTGTTTGTTTTTGTGTGTGTTTGTGTTTTTGTGTGTATTTGTGTTTTTTCTTTTTGTGTGTGTGTGTTTGAGCTTTTGTTTTTGTGTGTGTTTTTGTTTTTCTGTGTGTGTGTTTTTGTTTTCGTGTGTGTTTTTGTTTTTTTGTGTGTGTGTTTGAGCTTTCGTTTTTGTGTGTGTTTTTGTTTTTCTGTGCGTGTGTGTTTTTGTTTTTGTGTGTGTTTTTGTTTTTCTGTGTGTGTGTTTTTTGTTTTTGTGTGTGTTTTTGTTTTTGTGCATTTGTTTTTGTTTTTGTGTGTGTTTATGTTTTTGTGGGTGTATGTTTTTTTGTGTATGTTTTTGTTTTTCTGTGTGTGTGTGTTTTTTTTTGTGTGTGTCTTTTTGTGTGTGTTTGTGTTTTTGTTTTTGTGTGTGTTTTTGTTTTTGTGTGTGTGTTTGTTTTTGTGTTTGTTTTTGTTTTTGTGTGTGTTTTTGTTTTTCTGTGCGTGTGTGTTTTTATTTTTGTGTGTGTTTTTGTTTTTGTGTGTGTGTTTGTTTTTGTGTGTGTGTGTTTTTGTGTGTGTTTGTGTTTTTTCTTTTTGTGTGTGTGTGTGTTTGAGCTTTTGTTTTTGTGTGTGTTTTTGTTTTTCTGTGCGTGTGTGTTTTTGTTTTTGTGTGTGTTTTTGTTTTTCTGTGTGTGTGTTTTTTGTTTTTGTGTGTGTTTTTGTTTTTGTGCATTTGTTTTTGTTTTTGTGTGTGTTTATGTTTTTGTGGGTGTGTGTTTTTTTGTGTATGTTTTTGTATTTCTGTGTGTGTGTGTTTTTTGTTTTTGTGTGTGTTTTTGTTTTTGTGTGTGTGTGTTTGTTTTTGTGTGTGTGTGGTTTTGTTTTTGTGTGTGTGTTTGTGGGTGTGTGTTTGTTTTTGTGTGTGTTTGTTTTTGTTGTTGTGTGTGTTTTAGTTTTTGTGTGTGTGGTTTTGTTTTTGCGTGTGTTTTTGTTTTTGTGTGTGTTTTTGTTTTTGTGCGTGTCTGTTTTTTGTTTTTGTGTGTGTGTCTTTTTGTGTGTGTGTGTGTTTTTTGTTTTTGTGTGTGTATTTGTTTTTGTGTGTGTGTTTGTTTTTGTGTGTGTTTTTGTTTTTGTGTTTGTTTGTTTGAGCTTTTGTTTTTGTGTGTGTTTTTGTTTTTCTGTGCGTGTGTTTTTGTTTTTGTTTGTGTTTTTGTTTTTCTGTGTGTGTGTTTTTTGTTTTTGTGTGTGTGTTTTTGTTTTTGTGTGTGTTTTAGTTTTTGTGTGTTTTTTTGTTTTCGTGTGTGTTTTCGTTTTTCTGTGTGTGTGTGTGTTTTTGTTTTTGTGTGTGTTTTTCTTTTTGTGTGTGTGTTTGTGTTTTTGTTTTTGTGTGTGTTTTTGTGTTTGTTTTTGTTTTTTTGTGTGTGTGTGTTTTTGTTTTTGTGTGTGTTTTTGTTTTTCTGTGTGTGTGTTTTTTGTTTTTGTGTATGTCTGTTTGTTTTTGTGTGTGTGTTTGTTTTTGTGTTTGTTTTTGTTTTTTTGTGTGTGTGTGTGTTTGAGCTTTTGTTTTTGTGTGTGTTTTTGTTTTTCTGTGCGTGTGTGTTTTTGTTTTTGTGTGTGTTTTTGTTTTTGTGTGTGTGTGTTTGTTTTTGTGTGTGTGTCTTTTTGTGTGTGTGTGTGTTTTTTGTTTTTGTGTGTGTATTTGTTTTTGTGTGTGTGTTTGTTTTTGTGTGTGTTTTTGTTTTTATGTGTGTTTGTTTGAGCTTTTGTTTTTGTGTGTGTTTTTGTTTTTCTGTGTGTGTTTTTTGTTTTTGTGTGTGTTTTTGTGTGTGTGTGTTTGTTTTTATGTGTGTGTGGTTTTGTTTTTGTGTGTGTGTTTTTATTTTTATGTGTGTTTTTGTTTTTGAGTGTGTGTGTGTGTTTTTGTTTTTGTGTGTGTGTTTTTGCTTTTGTGTGTGTTTTAGTTTTTGTGTGTGTTTTTGTGTTTGTTTTTGTTTTTTTGTGTGTGTGTGTTTTTGTTTTTGTGTGTGTTTTTGTTTTTGAGTGTGTGTGTGTGTTTTTGTTTTTGTGTGTGTGTTTTTGCTTTTGTGTGTGTTTTAGTTTTTGTGTGTTTTTTTGTTTTCGTGTGTGTTTTCGTTTTTCTGTGTGTGTGTTTGTGTTTTTGTTTTTGTGTGTGTTTTTGTGTTTGTTTTTGTTTTTCTGTGTGTGTGTGTTTTTGTTTTTGTGTGTGTTTTTGTTTTTGTGTGTGTTTTTGTTTTTGTGCGTGTTTTTGTTTTTCTGTGCGTGTGTGTTTTTGTTTTTGTGTGTGTTTTTGTTTTTGTGTGTGTTTGTGTTTTTGTTTTTGTGTGTGTTTTTGTTTTTGTGTGTGTGTTTGATTTTGTGTTTGTTTTTGTTTTTTTGTGTGTGTGTTTGTTTTTGTGCGTGTGTTTGTTTTTGTGTGTGTTTTTGTTTTGTGTGTGTGTTTGTTTTTGTGTGTGTGTTTGTTTTTGTGTCTGTTTGTGTTTTTGTGTGTATTTGTGTTTTTTCTTTTTGTGTGTGTGTGTTTGAGCTTTTGTTTTTGTGTGTGTTTTTGTTTTTCTGTGTGTGTGTTTTTGTTTTCGTGTGTGTTTTTGTTTTTTTGTGTGTGTGTTTGAGCTTTCGTTTTTGTGTGTGTTTTTGTTTTTCTGTGCGTGTGTGTTTTTGTTTTTGTGTGTGTTTTTGTTTTTCTGTGTGTGTGTTTTTTGTTTTTGTGTGTGTTTTTGTTTTTGTGCATTTGTTTTTGTTTTTGTGTGTGTTTATGTTTTTGTGGGTGTATGTTTTTTTGTGTATGTTTTTGTTTTTCTGTGTGTGTGTGTTTTGTTTCTGTGTGTGTTTTTGTTTTTGTGTGTGTGTGTTTGTTTTTGTGCGTGTGTTTGTTATTGTGTGTGTTTTTGTTTTTTCATTTTGTGTGTGTATTTGTTTTTGTGTGTGTGTTTTTGTGTGTGTTTGTGTTTTTTCATTTTGTGTGTGTATTTGTTTTTGTGTGTGTGTTTGTTTTTCTGTGTGTGTGTTTTTGTTTTTGTGTGTTTTTGTTTTTGTGTGTGTTTTTGTTTTTGTGTGTTTGTTTTTGTGTGTGTGTGTTTGTTTTTGTGTGTGGTTTTGTTTTTCTGTGCGTGTGTGTTTTTTGTTTTTGTGTGTGTGTCTTTTTGTGTGTGTGTGTGTTTTTTGTTTTTGTGTGTGTATTTGTTTTTGTGTGTGTGTTTGTTTTTGTGTGTGTTTTTGTTTTTATGTGTGTTTGTTTGAGCTTTTGTTTTTGTGTGTGTTTTTGTTTTTGTGTGTGTTTTTGTTTTTCTGTGTGTGTGTTTTTTGTTTTTGTGTATGTCTGTTTGTTTTTGTGTGTGGTTTTGTTTTTCTGTGCGTGTGTGTTTTTTGTTTTTGTGTGTGTGTCTTTTTGTGTGTGTGTGTGTTTTTTGTTTTTGTGTGTGTATTTGTTTTTGTGTGTGTGTTTGTTTTTGTGTGTGTTTTTGTTTTTATGTGTGTTTGTTTGAGCTTTTGTTTTTGTGTGTGTTTTTGTTTTTCTGTGCGTGTGTTTTTGTTTTTGTTTGTGTTTTTGTTTTTCTGTGTGTGTTTTTTGTTTTTGTGTGTGTTTTTGTGTGTGTGTGTTTGTTTTTATGTGTGTGTGGTTTTGTTTTTGTGTGTTTTTGTTTTTGTGTGTGTGTTTTTATTTTTGTGTGTGTTTTTGTTTTTGAGTGTGTGTGTGTGTTTTTGTTTTTGTGTGTGTGTTTTTGTTTTTGTGTGTGTTTTAGTTTTTGTGTGTTTTTTTGTTTTCGTGTGTGTTTTCGTTTTTCTGTGTGTGTGTTTGTGTATTTGTTTTTGTGTGTGTTTTTGTGTTTGTTTTTGTTTTTTTGTGTGTGTGTGTTTTTGTTTTTGTGTGTCTTTTTGTTTTTCTGTGTGTGTGTGTTTTGTTTTTGTGTATGTCTGTTTGTTTTTGTGTGTGTTTTTGTTTTTGTGTGTGTGTGTTTGTTTTTGTGTGTGTGTGGTTTTGTTTTTGTGTGTGTGTTTGTGGGTGTGTGTTTGTTTTTGTGTGTGTTTGTTTTTGTTGTTGTGTGTGTTTTAGTTTTTGTGTGTGTGGTTTTGTTTTTGCGTGTGTTTTTGTTTTTGTGTGTGTTTTTGTTTTTGTGCGTGTCTGTTTTTTGTTTTTGTGTGTGTGTCTTTTTGTGTGTGTGTGTGTTTATTGTTTTTGTGTGTGTATTTGTTTTTGTGTGTGTGTGTTTTTTGTTTTTGTGTGTGTGTTTTTGTTTTTGTGTGTGTTTTAGTTTTTGTGTGTTTTTTTGTTTTCGTGTGTGTTTTCGTTTTTCTGTGTGTGTGTGTGTTTTTGTTTTTGTGTGTGTTTTTCTTTTTGTGTGTGTGTTTGTGTTTTTGTTTTTGTGTGTGTTTTTGTGTTTGTTTTTGTTTTTTTGTGTGTGTGTGTTTTTGTTTTTGTGTGTGTTTTTGTTTTTCTGTGTGTGTGTTTTTTGTTTTTGTGTATGTCTGTTTGTTTTTGTGTGTGTGTTTGTTTTTGTGTTTGTTTTTGTTTTTTTGTGTGTGTGTGTGTTTGAGCTTTTGTTTTTGTGTGTGTTTTTGTTTTTCTGTGCGTGTGTGTTTTTGTTTTTGTGTGTGTTTTTGTTTTTGTGTGTGTGTGTTTGTTTTTGTGTGTGTGTCTTTTTGTGTGTGTGTGTGTTTTTTGTTTTTGTGTGTGTATTTGTTTTTGTGTGTGTGTTTGTTTTTGTGTGTGTTTTTGTTTTTATGTGTGTTTGTTTGAGCTTTTGTTTTTGTGTGTGTTTTTGTTTTTCTGTGCGTGTGTTTTTGTTTTTGTTTGTGTTTTTGTTTTTCTGTGTGTGTTTTTTGTTTTTGTGTGTGTTTTTGTGTGTGTGTGTTTGTTTTTATGTGTGTGTGGTTTTTATTTTTGTGTGTGTGTTTTTATTTTTGTGTGTGTTTTTGTTTTTGAGTGTGTGTGTGTGTTTTTGTTTTTGTGTGTGTGTTTTTGCTTTTGTGTGTGTTTTAGTTTTTGTGTGTGTTTTTGTGTTTGTTTTTGTTTTTTTGTGTGTGTGTGTTTTTGTTTTTGTGTGTGTTTTTGTTTTTGAGTGTGTGTGTGTGTTTTTGTTTTTGTGTGTGTGTTTTTGCTTTTGTGTGTGTTTTAGTTTTTGTGTGTTTTTTTGTTTTCGTGTGTGTTTTCGTTTTTCTGTGTGTGTGTTTGTGTTTTTGTTTTTGTGTGTGTTTTTGTGTTTGTTTTTGTTTTTCTGTGTGTGTGTGTTTTTGTTTTTGTGTGTGTTTTTGTTTTTGTGTGTGTTTTTGTTTTTGTGCGTGTTTTTGTTTTTCTGTGCGTGTGTGTTTTTGTTTTTGTGTGTGTTTTTGTTTTTGTGTGTGTGTTTGTGTTTTTGTTTTTGTGTGTGTTTTTGTTTTTGTGTGTGTGTTTGTTTTTGTTTTTTTGTGTGTGTGTGTGTTTGAGCTTTTGTTTTTGTGTGTGTTTTTGTTTTTCTGTGCGTGTGTGTTTTTGTTTTTGTGTGTGTTTTTGTTTTTGTGCATTTGTTTTTGTTTTTGTGTGTGTTTATGTTTTTGTGGGTGTATGTTTTTTTGTGTATGTTTTTGTTTTTCTGTGTGTGTGTGTTTTGTTTCTGTGTGTGTTTTTGTTTTTGTGTGTGTGTGTTTGTTTTTGTGCGTGTGTTTGTTTTTGTGTGTGTTTTTGTTTTGTGTGTGTGTTTGTTTTTGTGTGTGTGTTTGTTTTTGTGTGTGTTTGTGTTTTTGTGTGTATTTGTGTTTTTTCTTTTTGTGTGTGTGTGTTTGAGCTTTTGTTTTTGTGTGTGTTTTTGTTTTTCTGTGTGTGTGTTTTTGTTTTCGTGTGTGTTTTTGTTTTTTTGTGTGTGTGTTTGAGCTTTCGTTTTTGTGTGTGTTTTTGTTTTTCTGTGCGTGTGTGTTTTTGTTTTTGTGTGTGTTTTTGTTTTTCTGTGTGTGTGTTTTTTGTTTTTGTGTGTGTTTTTGTTTTTGTGCATTTGTTTTTGTTTTTGTGTGTGTTTATGTTTTTGTGGGTGTATGTTTTTTTGTGTATGTTTTTGTTTTTCTGTGTGTGTGTTTTTTTTTGTGTGTGTCTTTTTGTGTGTGTTTGTGTTTTTGTTTTTGTGTGTGTTTTTGTTTTTGTGTGTGTGTTTGTTTTTGTGTTTGTTTTTGTTTTTGTGTGTGTTTTTGTTTTTCTGTGCGTGTGTGTTTTTATTTTTGTGTGTGTTTTTGTTTTTGTGTGTGTGTTTGTTTTTGTGTGTGTGTGTTTTTGTGTGTGTTTGTGTTTTTTCTTTTTGTGTGTGTGTGTGTTTGAGCTTTTGTTTTTGTGTGTGTTTTTGTTTTTCTGTGCGTGTGTGTTTTTGTTTTTGTGTGTGTTTTTGTTTTTCTGTGTGTGTGTTTTTTGTTTTTGTGTGTGTTTTTGTTTTTGTGCATTTGTTTTTGTTTTTGTGTGTGTTTATGTTTTTGTGGGTGTGTGTTTTTTTGTGTATGTTTTTGTATTTCTGTGTGTGTGTGTTTTTTGTTTTTGTGTGTGTTTTTGTTTTTGTGTGTGTGTGTTTGTTTTTGTGTGTGTGTGGTTTTGTTTTTGTGTGTGTGTTTGTGGGTGTGTGTTTGTTTTTGTGTGTGTTTGTTTTTGTTGTTGTGTGTGTTTTAGTTTTTGTGTGTGTGGTTTTGTTTTTGCGTGTGTTTTTGTTTTTGTGTGTGTTTTTGTTTTTGTGCGTGTCTGTTTTTTGTTTTTGTGTGTGTGTCTTTTTGTGTGTGTGTGTGTTTTTTGTTTTTGTGTGTGTATTTGTTTTTGTGTGTGTGTTTGTTTTTGTGTGTGTTTTTGTTTTTGTGTTTGTTTGTTTGAGCTTTTGTTTTTGTGTGTGTTTTTGTTTTTCTGTGCGTGTGTTTTTGTTTTTGTTTGTGTTTTTGTTTTTCTGTGTGTGTGTTTTTTGTTTTTGTGTGTGTGTTTTTGTTTTTGTGTGTGTTTTAGTTTTTGTGTGTTTTTTTGTTTTCGTGTGTGTTTTCGTTTTTCTGTGTGTGTGTGTGTTTTTGTTTTTGTGTGTGTTTTTCTTTTTGTGTGTGTGTTTGTGTTTTTGTTTTTGTGTGTGTTTTTGTGTTTGTTTTTGTTTTTTTGTGTGTGTGTGTTTTTGTTTTTGTGTGTGTTTTTGTTTTTCTGTGTGTGTGTTTTTTGTTTTTGTGTATGTCTGTTTGTTTTTGTGTGTGTGTTTGTTTTTGTGTTTGTTTTTGTTTTTTTGTGTGTGTGTGTGTTTGAGCTTTTGTTTTTGTGTGTGTTTTTGTTTTTCTGTGCGTGTGTGTTTTTGTTTTTGTGTGTGTTTTTGTTTTTGTGTGTGTGTGTTTGTTTTTGTGTGTGTGTCTTTTTGTGTGTGTGTGTGTTTTTTGTTTTTGTGTGTGTATTTGTTTTTGTGTGTGTGTTTGTTTTTGTGTGTGTTTTTGTTTTTATGTGTGTTTGTTTGAGCTTTTGTTTTTGTGTGTGTTTTTGTTTTTCTGTGTGTGTTTTTTGTTTTTGTGTGTGTTTTTGTGTGTGTGTGTTTGTTTTTATGTGTGTGTGGTTTTGTTTTTGTGTGTGTGTTTTTATTTTTATGTGTGTTTTTGTTTTTGAGTGTGTGTGTGTGTTTTTGTTTTTGTGTGTGTGTTTTTGCTTTTGTGTGTGTTTTAGTTTTTGTGTGTGTTTTTGTGTTTGTTTTTGTTTTTTTGTGTGTGTGTGTTTTTGTTTTTGTGTGTGTTTTTGTTTTTGAGTGTGTGTGTGTGTTTTTGTTTTTGTGTGTGTGTTTTTGCTTTTGTGTGTGTTTTAGTTTTTGTGTGTTTTTTTGTTTTCGTGTGTGTTTTCGTTTTTCTGTGTGTGTGTTTGTGTTTTTGTTTTTGTGTGTGTTTTTGTGTTTGTTTTTGTTTTTCTGTGTGTGTGTGTTTTTGTTTTTGTGTGTGTTTGTTTGAGCTTTTGTTTTTGTGTGTGTTTTTGTTTTTGTGTGTGTTTTTGTTTTTCTGTGTGTGTGTTTTTTGTTTTTGTGTATGTCTGTTTGTTTTTGTGTGTGGTTTTGTTTTTCTGTGCGTGTGTGTTTTTTGTTTTTGTGTGTGTGTCTTTTTGTGTGTGTGTGTGTTTTTTGTTTTTGTGTGTGTATTTGTTTTTGTGTGTGTGTTTGTTTTTGTGTGTGTTTTTGTTTTTATGTGTGTTTGTTTGAGCTTTTGTTTTTGTGTGTGTTTTTGTTTTTCTGTGCGTGTGTTTTTGTTTTTGTTTGTGTTTTTGTTTTTCTGTGTGTGTTTTTTGTTTTTGTGTGTGTTTTTGTGTGTGTGTGTTTGTTTTTATGTGTGTGTGGTTTTGTTTTTGTGTGTTTTTGTTTTTGTGTGTGTGTTTTTATTTTTGTGTGTGTTTTTGTTTTTGAGTGTGTGTGTGTGTTTTTGTTTTTGTGTGTGTGTTTTTGTTTTTGTGTGTGTTTTAGTTTTTGTGTGTTTTTTTGTTTTCGTGTGTGTTTTCGTTTTTCTGTGTGTGTGTTTGTGTATTTGTTTTTGTGTGTGTTTTTGTGTTTGTTTTTGTTTTTTTGTGTGTGTGTGTTTTTGTTTTTGTGTGTCTTTTTGTTTTTCTGTGTGTGTGTGTTTTGTTTTTGTGTATGTCTGTTTGTTTTTGTGTGTGTTTTTGTTTTTGTGTGTGTGTGTTTGTTTTTGTGTGTGTGTGGTTTTGTTTTTGTGTGTGTGTTTGTGGGTGTGTGTTTGTTTTTGTGTGTGTTTGTTTTTGTTGTTGTGTGTGTTTTAGTTTTTGTGTGTGTGGTTTTGTTTTTGCGTGTGTTTTTGTTTTTGTGTGTGTTTTTGTTTTTGTGCGTGTCTGTTTTTTGTTTTTGTGTGTGTGTCTTTTTGTGTGTGTGTGTGTTTTTTGTTTTTGTGTGTGTATTTGTTTTTGTGTGTGTGTGTTTTTTGTTTTTGTGTGTGTGTTTTTGTTTTTGTGTGTGTTTTAGTTTTTGTGTGTTTTTTTGTTTTCGTGTGTGTTTTCGTTTTTCTGTGTGTGTGTGTGTTTTTGTTTTTGTGTGTGTTTTTCTTTTTGTGTGTGTGTTTGTGTTTTTGTTTTTGTGTGTGTTTTTGTGTTTGTTTTTGTTTTTTTGTGTGTGTGTGTTTTTGTTTTTGTGTGTGTTTTTGTTTTTCTGTGTGTGTGTTTTTTGTTTTTGTGTATGTCTGTTTGTTTTTGTGTGTGTGTTTGTTTTTGTGTTTGTTTTTGTTTTTTTGTGTGTGTGTGTGTTTGAGCTTTTGTTTTTGTGTGTGTTTTTGTTTTTCTGTGCGTGTGTGTTTTTGTTTTTGTGTGTGTTTTTGTTTTTGTGTGTGTGTGTTTGTTTTTGTGTGTGTGTCTTTTTGTGTGTGTGTGTGTTTTTTGTTTTTGTGTGTGTATTTGTTTTTGTGTGTGTGTTTGTTTTTGTGTGTGTTTTTGTTTTTATGTGTGTTTGTTTGAGCTTTTGTTTTTGTGTGTGTTTTTGTTTTTCTGTGCGTGTGTTTTTGTTTTTGTTTGTGTTTTTGTTTTTCTGTGTGTGTTTTTTGTTTTTGTGTGTGTTTTTGTGTGTGTGTGTTTGTTTTTATGTGTGTGTGGTTTTTATTTTTGTGTGTGTGTTTTTATTTTTGTGTGTGTTTTTGTTTTTGAGTGTGTGTGTGTGTTTTTGTTTTTGTGTGTGTGTTTTTGCTTTTGTGTGTGTTTTAGTTTTTGTGTGTGTTTTTGTGTTTGTTTTTGTTTTTTTGTGTGTGTGTGTTTTTGTTTTTGTGTGTGTTTTTGTTTTTGAGTGTGTGTGTGTGTTTTTGTTTTTGTGTGTGTGTTTTTGCTTTTGTGTGTGTTTTAGTTTTTGTGTGTTTTTTTGTTTTCGTGTGTGTTTTCGTTTTTCTGTGTGTGTGTTTGTGTTTTTGTTTTTGTGTGTGTTTTTGTGTTTGTTTTTGTTTTTCTGTGTGTGTGTGTTTTTGTTTTTGTGTGTGTTTTTGTTTTTGTGTGTGTTTTTGTTTTTGTGCGTGTTTTTGTTTTTCTGTGCGTGTGTGTTTTTGTTTTTGTGTGTGTTTTTGTTTTTGTGTGTGTGTTTGTGTTTTTGTTTTTGTGTGTGTTTTTGTTTTTGTGTGTGTGTTTGTTTTTGTTTTTTTGTGTGTGTGTGTGTTTGAGCTTTTGTTTTTGTGTGTGTTTTTGTTTTTCTGTGCGTGTGTGTTTTTGTTTTTGTGTGTGTTTTTGTTTTTGTGCATTTGTTTTTGTTTTTGTGTGTGTTTATGTTTTTGTGGGTGTATGTTTTTTTGTGTATGTTTTTGTTTTTCTGTGTGTGTGTGTTTTGTTTCTGTGTGTGTTTTTGTTTTTGTGTGTGTGTGTTTGTTTTTGTGCGTGTGTTTGTTTTTGTGTGTGTTTTTGTTTTGTGTGTGTGTTTGTTTTTGTGTGTGTGTTTGTTTTTGTGTGTGTTTGTGTTTTTGTGTGTATTTGTGTTTTTTCTTTTTGTGTGTGTGTGTTTGAGCTTTTGTTTTTGTGTGTGTTTTTGTTTTTCTGTGTGTGTGTTTTTGTTTTCGTGTGTGTTTTTGTTTTTTTGTGTGTGTGTTTGAGCTTTCGTTTTTGTGTGTGTTTTTGTTTTTCTGTGCGTGTGTGTTTTTGTTTTTGTGTGTGTTTTTGTTTTTCTGTGTGTGTGTTTTTTGTTTTTGTGTGTGTTTTTGTTTTTGTGCATTTGTTTTTGTTTTTGTGTGTGTTTATGTTTTTGTGGGTGTATGTTTTTTTGTGTATGTTTTTGTTTTTCTGTGTGTGTGTGTTTTTTTTTGTGTGTGTCTTTTTGTGTGTGTTTGTGTTTTTGTTTTTGTGTGTGTTTTTGTTTTTGTGTGTGTGTTTGTTTTTGTGTTTGTTTTTGTTTTTGTGTGTGTTTTTGTTTTTCTGTGCGTGTGTGTTTTTATTTTTGTGTGTGTTTTTGTTTTTGTGTGTGTGTTTGTTTTTGTGTGTGTGTGTTTTTGTGTGTGTTTGTGTTTTTTCTTTTTGTGTGTGTGTGTGTTTGAGCTTTTGTTTTTGTGTGTGTTTTTGTTTTTCTGTGCGTGTGTGTTTTTGTTTTTGTGTGTGTTTTTGTTTTTCTGTGTGTGTGTTTTTTGTTTTTGTGTGTGTTTTTGTTTTTGTGCATTTGTTTTTGTTTTTGTGTGTGTTTATGTTTTTGTGGGTGTGTGTTTTTTTGTGTATGTTTTTGTATTTCTGTGTGTGTGTGTTTTTTGTTTTTGTGTGTGTTTTTGTTTTTGTGTGTGTGTGTTTGTTTTTGTGTGTGTGTGGTTTTGTTTTTGTGTGTGTGTTTGTGGGTGTGTGTTTGTTTTTGTGTGTGTTTGTTTTTGTTGTTGTGTGTGTTTTAGTTTTTGTGTGTGTGGTTTTGTTTTTGCGTGTGTTTTTGTTTTTGTGTGTGTTTTTGTTTTTGTGCGTGTCTGTTTTTTGTTTTTGTGTGTGTGTCTTTTTGTGTGTGTGTGTGTTTTTTGTTTTTGTGTGTGTATTTGTTTTTGTGTGTGTGTTTGTTTTTGTGTGTGTTTTTGTTTTTGTGTTTGTTTGTTTGAGCTTTTGTTTTTGTGTGTGTTTTTGTTTTTCTGTGCGTGTGTTTTTGTTTTTGTTTGTGTTTTTGTTTTTCTGTGTGTGTGTTTTTTGTTTTTGTGTGTGTGTTTTTGTTTTTGTGTGTGTTTTAGTTTTTGTGTGTTTTTTTGTTTTCGTGTGTGTTTTCGTTTTTCTGTGTGTGTGTGTGTTTTTGTTTTTGTGTGTGTTTTTCTTTTTGTGTGTGTGTTTGTGTTTTTGTTTTTGTGTGTGTTTTTGTGTTTGTTTTTGTTTTTTTGTGTGTGTGTGTTTTTGTTTTTGTGTGTGTTTTTGTTTTTCTGTGTGTGTGTTTTTTGTTTTTGTGTATGTCTGTTTGTTTTTGTGTGTGTGTTTGTTTTTGTGTTTGTTTTTGTTTTTTTGTGTGTGTGTGTGTTTGAGCTTTTGTTTTTGTGTGTGTTTTTGTTTTTCTGTGCGTGTGTGTTTTTGTTTTTGTGTGTGTTTTTGTTTTTGTGTGTGTTTTTGTTTTTCTGTGTGTGTGTTTTTTGTTTTTGTGTGTGTTTTTGTTTTTGTGCATTTGTTTTTGTTTTTGTGTGTGTTTATGTTTTTGTGGGTGTATGTTTTTTTGTGTATGTTTTTGTTTTTCTGTGTGTGTGTGTTTTTTTTTGTGTGTGTCTTTTTGTGTGTGTTTGTGTTTTTGTTTTTGTGTGTGTTTTTGTTTTTGTGTGTGTGTTTGTTTTTGTGTTTGTTTTTGTTTTTGTGTGTGTTTTTGTTTTTCTGTGCGTGTGTGTTTTTATTTTTGTGTGTGTTTTTGTTTTTGTGTGTGTGTTTGTTTTTGTGTGTGTGTGTTTTTGTGTGTGTTTGTGTTTTTTCTTTTTGTGTGTGTGTGTGTTTGAGCTTTTGTTTTTGTGTGTGTTTTTGTTTTTCTGTGCGTGTGTGTTTTTGTTTTTGTGTGTGTTTTTGTTTTTCTGTGTGTGTGTTTTTTGTTTTTGTGTGTGTTTTTGTTTTTGTGCATTTGTTTTTGTTTTTGTGTGTGTTTATGTTTTTGTGGGTGTGTGTTTTTTTGTGTATGTTTTTGTATTTCTGTGTGTGTGTGTTTTTTGTTTTTGTGTGTGTTTTTGTTTTTGTGTGTGTGTGTTTGTTTTTGTGTGTGTGTGGTTTTGTTTTTGTGTGTGTGTTTGTGGGTGTGTGTTTGTTTTTGTGTGTGTTTGTTTTTGTTGTTGTGTGTGTTTTAGTTTTTGTGTGTGTGGTTTTGTTTTTGCGTGTGTTTTTGTTTTTGTGTGTGTTTTTGTTTTTGTGCGTGTCTGTTTTTTGTTTTTGTGTGTGTGTCTTTTTGTGTGTGTGTGTGTTTTTTGTTTTTGTGTGTGTATTTGTTTTTGTGTGTGTGTTTGTTTTTGTGTGTGTTTTTGTTTTTGTGTTTGTTTGTTTGAGCTTTTGTTTTTGTGTGTGTTTTTGTTTTTCTGTGCGTGTGTTTTTGTTTTTGTTTGTGTTTTTGTTTTTCTGTGTGTGTGTTTTTTGTTTTTGTGTGTGTGTTTTTGTTTTTGTGTGTGTTTTAGTTTTTGTGTGTTTTTTTGTTTTCGTGTGTGTTTTCGTTTTTCTGTGTGTGTGTGTGTTTTTGTTTTTGTGTGTGTTTTTCTTTTTGTGTGTGTGTTTGTGTTTTTGTTTTTGTGTGTGTTTTTGTGTTTGTTTTTGTTTTTTTGTGTGTGTGTGTTTTTGTTTTTGTGTGTGTTTTTGTTTTTCTGTGTGTGTGTTTTTTGTTTTTGTGTATGTCTGTTTGTTTTTGTGTGTGTGTTTGTTTTTGTGTTTGTTTTTGTTTTTTTGTGTGTGTGTGTGTTTGAGCTTTTGTTTTTGTGTGTGTTTTTGTTTTTCTGTGCGTGTGTGTTTTTGTTTTTGTGTGTGTTTTTGTTTTTGTGTGTGTGTGTTTGTTTTTGTGTGTGTGTCTTTTTGTGTGTGTGTGTGTTTTTTGTTTTTGTGTGTGTATTTGTTTTTGTGTGTGTGTTTGTTTTTGTGTGTGTTTTTGTTTTTATGTGTGTTTGTTTGAGCTTTTGTTTTTGTGTGTGTTTTTGTTTTTCTGTGTGTGTTTTTTGTTTTTGTGTGTGTTTTTGTGTGTGTGTGTTTGTTTTTATGTGTGTGTGGTTTTGTTTTTGTGTGTGTGTTTTTATTTTTATGTGTGTTTTTGTTTTTGAGTGTGTGTGTGTGTTTTTGTTTTTGTGTGTGTGTTTTTGCTTTTGTGTGTGTTTTAGTTTTTGTGTGTGTTTTTGTGTTTGTTTTTGTTTTTTTGTGTGTGTGTGTTTTTGTTTTTGTGTGTGTTTTTGTTTTTGAGTGTGTGTGTGTGTTTTTGTTTTTGTGTGTGTGTTTTTGCTTTTGTGTGTGTTTTAGTTTTTGTGTGTTTTTTTGTTTTCGTGTGTGTTTTCGTTTTTCTGTGTGTGTGTTTGTGTTTTTGTTTTTGTGTGTGTTTTTGTGTTTGTTTTTGTTTTTCTGTGTGTGTGTGTTTTTGTTTTTGTGTGTGTTTGTTTGAGCTTTTGTTTTTGTGTGTGTTTTTGTTTTTGTGTGTGTTTTTGTTTTTCTGTGTGTGTGTTTTTTGTTTTTGTGTATGTCTGTTTGTTTTTGTGTGTGGTTTTGTTTTTCTGTGCGTGTGTGTTTTTTGTTTTTGTGTGTGTGTCTTTTTGTGTGTGTGTGTGTTTTTTGTTTTTGTGTGTGTATTTGTTTTTGTGTGTGTGTTTGTTTTTGTGTGTGTTTTTGTTTTTATGTGTGTTTGTTTGAGCTTTTGTTTTTGTGTGTGTTTTTGTTTTTCTGTGCGTGTGTTTTTGTTTTTGTTTGTGTTTTTGTTTTTCTGTGTGTGTTTTTTGTTTTTGTGTGTGTTTTTGTGTGTGTGTGTTTGTTTTTATGTGTGTGTGGTTTTGTTTTTGTGTGTTTTTGTTTTTGTGTGTGTGTTTTTATTTTTGTGTGTGTTTTTGTTTTTGAGTGTGTGTGTGTGTTTTTGTTTTTGTGTGTGTGTTTTTGTTTTTGTGTGTGTTTTAGTTTTTGTGTGTTTTTTTGTTTTCGTGTGTGTTTTCGTTTTTCTGTGTGTGTGTTTGTGTATTTGTTTTTGTGTGTGTTTTTGTGTTTGTTTTTGTTTTTTTGTGTGTGTGTGTTTTTGTTTTTGTGTGTCTTTTTGTTTTTCTGTGTGTGTGTGTTTTGTTTTTGTGTATGTCTGTTTGTTTTTGTGTGTGTTTTTGTTTTTGTGTGTGTGTGTTTGTTTTTGTGTGTGTGTGGTTTTGTTTTTGTGTGTGTGTTTGTGGGTGTGTGTTTGTTTTTGTGTGTGTTTGTTTTTGTTGTTGTGTGTGTTTTAGTTTTTGTGTGTGTGGTTTTGTTTTTGCGTGTGTTTTTGTTTTTGTGTGTGTTTTTGTTTTTGTGCGTGTCTGTTTTTTGTTTTTGTGTGTGTGTCTTTTTGTGTGTGTGTGTGTTTTTTGTTTTTGTGTGTGTATTTGTTTTTGTGTGTGTGTGTTTTTTGTTTTTGTGTGTGTGTTTTTGTTTTTGTGTGTGTTTTAGTTTTTGTGTGTTTTTTTGTTTTCGTGTGTGTTTTCGTTTTTCTGTGTGTGTGTGTGTTTTTGTTTTTGTGTGTGTTTTTCTTTTTCTGTGTGTGTTTGTGTTTTTGTTTTTGTGTGTGTTTTTGTTTTTGTGTGTGTGTGTTTGTTTTTGTGTGTGTGTGGTTTTGTTTTTGTGTGTGTGTTTGTGGGTGTGTGTTTGTTTTTGTGTGTGTTTGTTTTTGTTGTTGTGTGTGTTTTAGTTTTTGTGTGTGTGGTTTTGTTTTTGCGTGTGTTTTTGTTTTTGTGTGTGTTTTTGTTTTTGTGCGTGTCTGTTTTTTGTTTTTGTGTGTGTGTCTTTTTGTGTGTGTGTGTGTTTTTTGTTTTTGTGTGTGTATTTGTTTTTGTGTGTGTGTTTGTTTTTGTGTGTGTTTTTGTTTTTGTGTTTGTTTGTTTGAGCTTTTGTTTTTGTGTGTGTTTTTGTTTTTCTGTGCGTGTGTTTTTGTTTTTGTTTGTGTTTTTGTTTTTCTGTGTGTGTGTTTTTTGTTTTTGTGTGTGTGTTTTTGTTTTTGTGTGTGTTTTAGTTTTTGTGTGTTTTTTTGTTTTCGTGTGTGTTTTCGTTTTTCTGTGTGTGTGTGTGTTTTTGTTTTTGTGTGTGTTTTTCTTTTTGTGTGTGTGTTTGTGTTTTTGTTTTTGTGTGTGTTTTTGTGTTTGTTTTTGTTTTTTTGTGTGTGTGTGTTTTTGTTTTTGTGTGTGTTTTTGTTTTTCTGTGTGTGTGTTTTTTGTTTTTGTGTATGTCTGTTTGTTTTTGTGTGTGTGTTTGTTTTTGTGTTTGTTTTTGTTTTTTTGTGTGTGTGTGTGTTTGAGCTTTTGTTTTTGTGTGTGTTTTTGTTTTTCTGTGCGTGTGTGTTTTTGTTTTTGTGTGTGTTTTTGTTTTTGTGTGTGTGTGTTTGTTTTTGTGTGTGTGTCTTTTTGTGTGTGTGTGTGTTTTTTGTTTTTGTGTGTGTATTTGTTTTTGTGTGTGTGTTTGTTTTTGTGTGTGTTTTTGTTTTTATGTGTGTTTGTTTGAGCTTTTGTTTTTGTGTGTGTTTTTGTTTTTCTGTGTGTGTTTTTTGTTTTTGTGTGTGTTTTTGTGTGTGTGTGTTTGTTTTTATGTGTGTGTGGTTTTGTTTTTGTGTGTGTGTTTTTATTTTTATGTGTGTTTTTGTTTTTGAGTGTGTGTGTGTGTTTTTGTTTTTGTGTGTGTGTTTTTGCTTTTGTGTGTGTTTTAGTTTTTGTGTGTGTTTTTGTGTTTGTTTTTGTTTTTTTGTGTGTGTGTGTTTTTGTTTTTGTGTGTGTTTTTGTTTTTGAGTGTGTGTGTGTGTTTTTGTTTTTGTGTGTGTGTTTTTGCTTTTGTGTGTGTTTTAGTTTTTGTGTGTTTTTTTGTTTTCGTGTGTGTTTTCGTTTTTCTGTGTGTGTGTTTGTGTTTTTGTTTTTGTGTGTGTTTTTGTGTTTGTTTTTGTTTTTCTGTGTGTGTGTGTTTTTGTTTTTGTGTGTGTTTGTTTGAGCTTTTGTTTTTGTGTGTGTTTTTGTTTTTGTGTGTGTTTTTGTTTTTCTGTGTGTGTGTTTTTTGTTTTTGTGTATGTCTGTTTGTTTTTGTGTGTGGTTTTGTTTTTCTGTGCGTGTGTGTTTTTTGTTTTTGTGTGTGTGTCTTTTTGTGTGTGTGTGTGTTTTTTGTTTTTGTGTGTGTATTTGTTTTTGTGTGTGTGTTTGTTTTTGTGTGTGTTTTTGTTTTTATGTGTGTTTGTTTGAGCTTTTGTTTTTGTGTGTGTTTTTGTTTTTCTGTGCGTGTGTTTTTGTTTTTGTTTGTGTTTTTGTTTTTCTGTGTGTGTTTTTTGTTTTTGTGTGTGTTTTTGTGTGTGTGTGTTTGTTTTTATGTGTGTGTGGTTTTGTTTTTGTGTGTTTTTGTTTTTGTGTGTGTGTTTTTATTTTTGTGTGTGTTTTTGTTTTTGAGTGTGTGTGTGTGTTTTTGTTTTTGTGTGTGTGTTTTTGTTTTTGTGTGTGTTTTAGTTTTTGTGTGTTTTTTTGTTTTCGTGTGTGTTTTCGTTTTTCTGTGTGTGTGTTTGTGTATTTGTTTTTGTGTGTGTTTTTGTGTTTGTTTTTGTTTTTTTGTGTGTGTGTGTTTTTGTTTTTGTGTGTCTTTTTGTTTTTCTGTGTGTGTGTGTTTTGTTTTTGTGTATGTCTGTTTGTTTTTGTGTGTGTTTTTGTTTTTGTGTGTGTGTGTTTGTTTTTGTGTGTGTGTGGTTTTGTTTTTGTGTGTGTGTTTGTGGGTGTGTGTTTGTTTTTGTGTGTGTTTGTTTTTGTTGTTGTGTGTGTTTTAGTTTTTGTGTGTGTGGTTTTGTTTTTGCGTGTGTTTTTGTTTTTGTGTGTGTTTTTGTTTTTGTGCGTGTCTGTTTTTTGTTTTTGTGTGTGTGTCTTTTTGTGTGTGTGTGTGTTTTTTGTTTTTGTGTGTGTATTTGTTTTTGTGTGTGTGTGTTTTTTGTTTTTGTGTGTGTGTTTTTGTTTTTGTGTGTGTTTTAGTTTTTGTGTGTTTTTTTGTTTTCGTGTGTGTTTTCGTTTTTCTGTGTGTGTGTGTGTTTTTGTTTTTGTGTGTGTTTTTCTTTTTCTGTGTGTGTTTGTGTTTTTGTTTTTGTGTGTGTTTTTGTGTTTGTTTTTGTTTTTTTGTGTGTGTGTGTTTTTGTTTTTGTGTGTGTTTTTGTTTTTCTGTGTGTGTGTTTTTTGTTTTTGTGTATGTCTGTTTGTTTTTGTGTGTGTGTTTGTTTTTGTGTTTGTTTTTGTTTTTTTGTGTGTGTGTGTGTTTGAGCTTTTGTTTTTGTGTGTGTTTTTGTTTTTCTGTGCGTGTGTGTTTTTGTTTTTGTGTGTGTTTTTGTTTTTGTGTGTGTGTGTTTGTTTTTGTGTGTGTGTCTTTTTGTGTGTGTGTGTGTTTTTTGTTTTTGTGTGTGTATTTGTTTTTGTGTGTGTGTTTGTTTTTGTGTGTGTTTTTGTTTTTATGTGTGTTTGTTTGAGCTTTTGTTTTTGTGTGTGTTTTTGTTTTTCTGTGCGTGTGTTTTTGTTTTTGTTTGTGTTTTTGTTTTTCTGTGTGTGTTTTTTGTTTTTGTGTGTGTTTTTGTGTGTGTGTGTTTGTTTTTATGTGTGTGTGGTTTTTATTTTTGTGTGTGTGTTTTTATTTTTGTGTGTGTTTTTGTTTTTGAGTGTGTGTGTGTGTTTTTGTTTTTGTGTGTGTGTTTTTGCTTTTGTGTGTGTTTTAGTTTTTGTGTGTGTTTTTGTGTTTGTTTTTGTTTTTTTGTGTGTGTGTGTTTTTGTTTTTGTGTGTGTTTTTGTTTTTGAGTGTGTGTGTGTGTTTTTGTTTTTGTGTGTGTGTTTTTGCTTTTGTGTGTGTTTTAGTTTTTGTGTGTTTTTTTGTTTTCGTGTGTGTTTTCGTTTTTCTGTGTGTGTGTTTGTGTTTTTGTTTTTGTGTGTGTTTTTGTGTTTGTTTTTGTTTTTCTGTGTGTGTGTGTTTTTGTTTTTGTGTGTGTTTTTGTTTTTGTGTGTGTTTTTGTTTTTGTGCGTGTTTTTGTTTTTCTGTGCGTGTGTGTTTTTGTTTTTGTGTGTGTTTTTGTTTTTGTGTGTGTGTTTGTGTTTTTGTTTTTGTGTGTGTTTTTGTTTTTGTGTGTGTGTTTGTTTTTGTTTTTTTGTGTGTGTGTGTGTTTGAGCTTTTGTTTTTGTGTGTGTTTTTGTTTTTCTGTGCGTGTGTGTTTTTGTTTTTGTGTGTGTTTTTGTTTTTGTGCATTTGTTTTTGTTTTTGTGTGTGTTTATGTTTTTGTGGGTGTATGTTTTTTTGTGTATGTTTTTGTTTTTCTGTGTGTGTGTGTTTTGTTTCTGTGTGTGTTTTTGTTTTTGTGTGTGTGTGTTTGTTTTTGTGCGTGTGTTTGTTTTTGTGTGTGTTTTTGTTTTGTGTGTGTGTTTGTTTTTGTGTGTGTGTTTGTTTTTGTGTGTGTTTGTGTTTTTGTGTGTATTTGTGTTTTTTCTTTTTGTGTGTGTGTGTTTGAGCTTTTGTTTTTGTGTGTGTTTTTGTTTTTCTGTGTGTGTGTTTTTGTTTTCGTGTGTGTTTTTGTTTTTTTGTGTGTGTGTTTGAGCTTTCGTTTTTGTGTGTGTTTTTGTTTTTCTGTGCGTGTGTGTTTTTGTTTTTGTGTGTGTTTTTGTTTTTCTGTGTGTGTGTTTTTTGTTTTTGTGTGTGTTTTTGTTTTTGTGCATTTGTTTTTGTTTTTGTGTGTGTTTATGTTTTTGTGGGTGTATGTTTTTTTGTGTATGTTTTTGTTTTTCTGTGTGTGTGTGTTTTTTTTTGTGTGTGTCTTTTTGTGTGTGTTTGTGTTTTTGTTTTTGTGTGTGTTTTTGTTTTTGTGTGTGTGTTTGTTTTTGTGTTTGTTTTTGTTTTTGTGTGTGTTTTTGTTTTTCTGTGCGTGTGTGTTTTTATTTTTGTGTGTGTTTTTGTTTTTGTGTGTGTGTTTGTTTTTGTGTGTGTGTGTTTTTGTGTGTGTTTGTGTTTTTTCTTTTTGTGTGTGTGTGTGTTTGAGCTTTTGTTTTTGTGTGTGTTTTTGTTTTTCTGTGCGTGTGTGTTTTTGTTTTTGTGTGTGTTTTTGTTTTTCTGTGTGTGTGTTTTTTGTTTTTGTGTGTGTTTTTGTTTTTGTGCATTTGTTTTTGTTTTTGTGTGTGTTTATGTTTTTGTGGGTGTGTGTTTTTTTGTGTATGTTTTTGTATTTCTGTGTGTGTGTGTTTTTTGTTTTTGTGTGTGTTTTTGTTTTTGTGTGTGTGTGTTTGTTTTTGTGTGTGTGTGGTTTTGTTTTTGTGTGTGTGTTTGTGGGTGTGTGTTTGTTTTTGTGTGTGTTTGTTTTTGTTGTTGTGTGTGTTTTAGTTTTTGTGTGTGTGGTTTTGTTTTTGCGTGTGTTTTTGTTTTTGTGTGTGTTTTTGTTTTTGTGCGTGTCTGTTTTTTGTTTTTGTGTGTGTGTCTTTTTGTGTGTGTGTGTGTTTTTTGTTTTTGTGTGTGTATTTGTTTTTGTGTGTGTGTTTGTTTTTGTGTGTGTTTTTGTTTTTGTGTTTGTTTGTTTGAGCTTTTGTTTTTGTGTGTGTTTTTGTTTTTCTGTGCGTGTGTTTTTGTTTTTGTTTGTGTTTTTGTTTTTCTGTGTGTGTGTTTTTTGTTTTTGTGTGTGTGTTTTTGTTTTTGTGTGTGTTTTAGTTTTTGTGTGTTTTTTTGTTTTCGTGTGTGTTTTCGTTTTTCTGTGTGTGTGTGTGTTTTTGTTTTTGTGTGTGTTTTTCTTTTTGTGTGTGTGTTTGTGTTTTTGTTTTTGTGTGTGTTTTTGTGTTTGTTTTTGTTTTTTTGTGTGTGTGTGTTTTTGTTTTTGTGTGTGTTTTTGTTTTTCTGTGTGTGTGTTTTTTGTTTTTGTGTATGTCTGTTTGTTTTTGTGTGTGTGTTTGTTTTTGTGTTTGTTTTTGTTTTTTTGTGTGTGTGTGTGTTTGAGCTTTTGTTTTTGTGTGTGTTTTTGTTTTTCTGTGCGTGTGTGTTTTTGTTTTTGTGTGTGTTTTTGTTTTTGTGTGTGTGTGTTTGTTTTTGTGTGTGTGTCTTTTTGTGTGTGTGTGTGTTTTTTGTTTTTGTGTGTGTATTTGTTTTTGTGTGTGTGTTTGTTTTTGTGTGTGTTTTTGTTTTTATGTGTGTTTGTTTGAGCTTTTGTTTTTGTGTGTGTTTTTGTTTTTCTGTGTGTGTTTTTTGTTTTTGTGTGTGTTTTTGTGTGTGTGTGTTTGTTTTTATGTGTGTGTGGTTTTGTTTTTGTGTGTGTGTTTTTATTTTTATGTGTGTTTTTGTTTTTGAGTGTGTGTGTGTGTTTTTGTTTTTGTGTTTGTTTTTGCTTTTGTGTGTGTTTTAGTTTTTGTGTGTGTTTTTGTGTTTGTTTTTGTTTTTTTGTGTGTGTGTGTTTTTGTTTTTGTGTGTGTTTTTGTTTTTGAGTGTGTGTGTGTGTTTTTGTTTTTGTGTGTGTGTTTTTGCTTTTGTGTGTGTTTTAGTTTTTGTGTGTTTTTTTGTTTTCGTGTGTGTTTTCGTTTTTCTGTGTGTGTGTTTGTGTTTTTGTTTTTGTGTGTGTTTTTGTGTTTGTTTTTGTTTTTCTGTGTGTGTGTGTTTTTGTTTTTGTGTGTGTTTTTGTTTTTGTGTGTGTTTTTGTTTTTGTGCGTGTTTTTGTTTTTCTGTGCGTGTGTGTTTTTGTTTTTGTGTGTGTTTTTGTTTTTGTGTGTGTTTGTGTTTTTGTTTTTGTGTGTGTTTTTGTTTTTGTGTGTGTGTTTGATTTTGTGTTTGTTTTTGTTTTTTTGTGTGTGTGTGTTTGAGCTTTTGTTTTTGTGTGTGTTTTTGTTTTTCTGTGCGTGTGTGTTTTTGTTTTTGTGTGTGTTTTTGTTTTTGTGCATTTGTTTTTGTTTTTGTGTGTGTTTATGTTTTTGTGGGTGTATGTTTTTTTGTGTATGTTTTTGTTTTTCTGTGTGTGTGTGTTTTGTTTCTGTGTGTGTTTTTGTTTTTGTGTGTGTGTGTTTGTTTTTGTGCGTGTGTTTGTTTTTGTGTGTGTTTTTGTTTTGTGTGTGTGTTTGTTTTTGTGTGTGTGTTTGTTTTTGTGTCTGTTTGTGTTTTTGTGTGTATTTGTGTTTTTTCTTTTTGTGTGTGTGTGTTTGAGCTTTTGTTTTTGTGTGTGTTTTTGTTTTTCTGTGTGTGTGTTTTTGTTTTCGTGTGTGTTTTTGTTTTTTTGTGTGTGTGTTTGAGCTTTCGTTTTTGTGTGTGTTTTTGTTTTTCTGTGCGTGTGTGTTTTTGTTTTTGTGTGTGTTTTTGTTTTTCTGTGTGTGTGTTTTTTGTTTTTGTGTGTGTTTTTGTTTTTGTGCATTTGTTTTTGTTTTTGTGTGTGTTTATGTTTTTGTGGGTGTATGTTTTTTTGTGTATGTTTTTGTTTTTCTGTGTGTGTGTGTTTTGTTTCTGTGTGTGTTTTTGTTTTTGTGTGTGTGTGTTTGTTTTTGTGCGTGTGTTTGTTATTGTGTGTGTTTTTGTTTTTTCATTTTGTGTGTGTATTTGTTTTTGTGTGTGTGTTTTTGTGTGTGTTTGTGTTTTTTCATTTTGTGTGTGTATTTGTTTTTGTGTGTGTGTTTGTTTTTCTGTGTGTGTGTTTTTGTTTTTGTGTGTTTTTGTTTTTGTGTGTGTTTTTGTTTTTGTGTGTTTGTTTTTGTGTGTGTGTGTTTGTTTTTGTGTGTGGTTTTGTTTTTCTGTGCGTGTGTGTTTTTTGTTTTTGTGTGTGTGTCTTTTTGTGTGTGTGTGTGTTTTTTGTTTTTGTGTGTGTATTTGTTTTTGTGTGTGTGTTTGTTTTTGTGTGTGTTTTTGTTTTTATGTGTGTTTGTTTGAGCTTTTGTTTTTGTGTGTGTTTTTGTTTTTGTGTGTGTTTTTGTTTTTCTGTGTGTGTGTTTTTTGTTTTTGTGTATGTCTGTTTGTTTTTGTGTGTGGTTTTGTTTTTCTGTGCGTGTGTGTTTTTTGTTTTTGTGTGTGTGTCTTTTTGTGTGTGTGTGTGTTTTTTGTTTTTGTGTGTGTATTTGTTTTTGTGTGTGTGTTTGTTTTTGTGTGTGTTTTTGTTTTTATGTGTGTTTGTTTGAGCTTTTGTTTTTGTGTGTGTTTTTGTTTTTCTGTGCGTGTGTTTTTGTTTTTGTTTGTGTTTTTGTTTTTCTGTGTGTGTTTTTTGTTTTTGTGTGTGTTTTTGTGTGTGTGTGTTTGTTTTTATGTGTGTGTGGTTTTGTTTTTGTGTGTTTTTGTTTTTGTGTGTGTGTTTTTATTTTTGTGTGTGTTTTTGTTTTTGAGTGTGTGTGTGTGTTTTTGTTTTTGTGTGTGTGTTTTTGTTTTTGTGTGTGTTTTAGTTTTTGTGTGTTTTTTTGTTTTCGTGTGTGTTTTCGTTTTTCTGTGTGTGTGTTTGTGTATTTGTTTTTGTGTGTGTTTTTGTGTTTGTTTTTGTTTTTTTGTGTGTGTGTGTTTTTGTTTTTGTGTGTCTTTTTGTTTTTCTGTGTGTGTGTGTTTTGTTTTTGTGTATGTCTGTTTGTTTTTGTGTGTGTTTTTGTTTTTGTGCGTGTTTTTGTTTTTCTGTGTGTGTGTGTTTTTGTTTTTGTGTGTGTTTTTGTGTTTGTGAGTGTGTTTGTGTTTTTGTTTTTGTGTGTGTTTTTGTTTTTGTGTGTTTGTTTGTTTTCGTGTGTGTTTTTGTTTTTCTGTGCGTGTGTGTTTTTGTTTTTGTGTGTGTTTTTGTTTTTGTGTGTGTATTTGTTTTTGTGTGTGTGTGTTTTTGTGTGTGTTTGTGTTTTTTCTTTTTGTGTGTGTGTGTTTGAGCTTTTGTTTTTGTGTGTGTTTTTGTTTTTCTATGTGTGTGTTTTTGTTTTTCTATGTGTGTGTTTTTGTTTTCGTGTGTGTTTTTGTTTTTGTGTGTGTGTGTTTGAGCTTTTGTTTTTGTGTGTGTTTTTGTTTTTCTGTGCGTGTGTGTTTTTGTTTTTGTGTGTGTGTTTTTTGTTTTTGTGTGTCTTTTTGTTTTTGTGTGTGTTTTTGTTTTTGTGCGTATGTTTTTGTTTTTGTGTGTGTTTATGTTTTTCTGGGTGTGTGTGCTTTTGTGGGTGTGTGTGTTTTTGTTTTTGTGTGTGTTTTTGTTTTTCTGTGTGTGTGTGTTTTTTGTTTTTGTGTGTGTGTGTTTTTGTGTGTGTGTGTGTTTTTTGTTTTTTGCGTGTGTTTTTGTTTTTGTTTATGTTTGTGTTTTTGTTTTTCTGTGTGTCTGTTTGTTTTTGTGTGTTTGTTTTTGTTTTTGTGTGTGTTTTTTGTTTTTGTGTGTGTATTTGTTTTTGTGTGTGTTTTTGTGTGTGTTTGTTTTTGTGTGTGTGTTTGTTTTTGTGTGTGTGTGTTTTTGTTTTTGTGTGTGTATTTGTTTTTGTGTGTGTTTGTTTTTGTGTGTGTTTTTGTTTTTCTGTGTGTGTGTTTGTTTTTGTTTGTGTTTTTGTTTTTGTGTGTGGTTTTGTTTTGTGTGTGTTTTTGTTTTTCTGTGCGTGTGTGTTTTTGTTTTGGTGTGTGTTTTTGTTTTTCTGTGTGTGTTTTTTGTTTGTGTGTGTGTTGTTGTTTTTGTGCGTTTGTTTTTGTTTTTGTGTGTGTTTATGTTTTTGTGGGTGTGTGTTTTTTTTTGTGTATGTTTTTGTTTTTCTGTGTGAGTGTGTTTTCTGTTTTTGTGTGTGTTTTTGTTTTTGTGTGTGTGTGTTTGTTTTTGTGTGTATGTGGTTTTGTTTTTGTGTGTGTGTTTGTGTTTTGTTTTTGTATGTGTTTTTGTTTTTGTGTGTGTGTTTGTGTTTTGTTTTTGTGTGTTTTTGTGTGTGTGTTTATGTTTTTGTGGGTGTGTGTTTGTTTTTGTGTGTGTTTGTTTTTGTTGTTGTGTGTGTTTTAGTTTTTGTGTGTGTGGTTTTGTTTTTGCGTGTGTTTTTGTTTTTGTTTTTGTGTGTGTTTTTGTTTTTGTGTGTTTGTTTTTGTGTGTGTGTTTGTTTTTGTGTGTGTGGTTTTGTTTTTGCGTGTGTTTTTGTTTTTGTTTTTGTGTGTGTTTTTGTTTTTGTGTGTTTGTTTTTGTGTGTGGTTTTGTTTTTCTGTGCGTGTGTGTTTTTTGTTTTTGTGTGTGTTTTTGTTTTTGTGTGTTTGTTTTTGTGTGTGTGTGTTTGTTTTTGTGTGTGGTTTTGTTTTTCTGTGCGTGTGTGTTTTTTGTTTTTGTGTGTGTGTCTTTTTGTGTGTGCGTGTGTTTTTTGTTTTTGTGTGTGTATTTGTTTTTGTGTGTGTGTTTTTTTTTGTGTGTGTTTTTGTTTTTATGTGTGTTTGTTTGAGCTTTTGTTTTTGTGTGTGTGTTTTTGTTTTCGTGTGTGTTTTCGTTTTTCTGTGTGTGTGTTTGTGTTTTTGTTTTTGTGTGTGTTTTTGTGTTTGTTTTTGTTTTTCTGTGTGTGTGTTTTGTTTTTGTGTATGTCTGTTTGTATTTGTGTGTGTTTTTGTTTTTGTGCGTGTTTTTGTTTTTCTGTGCGTGTGTGTTTTTGTTTTTGTTTTTGTGTGTGTGTTTGTGTTTTTGTTCTTGTGTGTGTTTTTGTTTTTGTGTGTGTGTTTGTTTTTGTGTTTGTTTTTGTTTTTTTGTGTGTGTGTGTGTTTGAGCTTTTGTTTTTGTGTGTGTTTTTTTTTCTGTGCGTGTGTGTTTTTGTTTTTGTGTGTGTTTTTGTTTTTGTGCATTTGTTTTTGTTTTTGTGTGTGTTTATGTTTTTGTGGGTGTATGTTTTTTTGTGTATGTTTTTGTTTTTCTGTGTGTGTGTGTTTTGTTTCTGTGTGTGTTTTTGTTTTTGTGTGTGTGTGTTTGTTTTTGTGCGTGTGTTTGTTTTTGTGTGTGTTTTTGTTTTGTGTGTGTGTTTGTTTTTGTGTGTGTGTTTGTTTTTGTGTGTGTTTGTGTTTTTGTGTGTATTTGTGTTTTTTCTTTTTGTGTGTGTGTGTTTGAGCTTTTGTTTTTGTGTGTGTTTTTGTTTTTCTGTGTGTGTGTTTTTGTTTTCGTGTGTGTTTTTGTTTTTTTGTGTGTCTGTTTGAGCTTTCGTTTTTGTGTGTGTTTTTGTTTTTCTGTGCGTGTGTGTTTTTGTTTTTGTGTGTGTTTTTGTTTTTGTGCATTTGTTTTTGTTTTTGTGTGTGGTTTTGTTTTGTGTGTGTTTTTGTTTTTCTGTGCGTGTGTGTTTTTGTTTTGGTGTGTGTTTTTGTTTTTCTGTGTGTGTTTTTTGTTTTTGTGTGTGTTTTTGTTTTTGTGCGTTTGTTTTTGTTTTTGTGTGTGTTTATGTTTTTGTGGGTGTGTGTTTTTTTTTGTGTATGTTTTTGTTTTTCTGTGTGAGTGTGTTTTCTGTTTTTGTGTGTGTTTTTGTTTTTGTGTGTGTGTGTTTGTTTTTGTGTGTATGTGGTTTTGTTTTTGTGTGTGTGTTTGTGTTTTGTTTTTGTATGTGTTTTTGTTTTTGTGTGTGTGTTTGTGTTTTGTTTTTGTGTGTTTTTGTGTGTGTGTTTATGTTTTTGTGGGTGTGTGTTTGTTTTTGTGTGTGTTTGTTTTTGTTGTTGTGTGTGTTTTAGTTTTTGTGTGTGTGGTTTTGTTTTTGCGTGTGTTTTTGTTTTTGTTTTTGTGTGTGTTTTTGTTTTTGTGTGTTTGTTTTTGTGTGTGTGTTTGTTTTTGTGTGTGTGGTTTTGTTTTTGCGTGTGTTTTTGTTTTTGTTTTAGTGTGTGTTTTTGTTTTTGTGTGTTTGTTTTTGTGTGTGGTTTTGTTTTTCTGTGCGTGTGTGTTTTTTGTTTTTGTGTGTGTTTTTGTTTTTGTGTGTTTGTTTTTGTGTGTGTGTGTTTGTTTTTGTGTGTGGTTTTGTTTTTCTGTGCGTGTGTGTTTTTTGTTTTTGTGTGTGTGTCTTTTTGTGTGTGCGTGTGTTTTTTGTTTTTGTGTGTGTATTTGTTTTTGTGTGTGTGTTTTTTTTTGTGTGTGTTTTTGTTTTTATGTGTGTTTGTTTGAGCTTTTGTTTTTGTGTGTGTGTTTTTGTTTTCGTGTGTGTTTTCGTTTTTCTGTGTGTGTGTTTGTGTTTTTGTTTTTGTGTGTGTTTTTGTGTTTGTTTTTGTTTTTCTGTGTGTGTGTTTTGTTTTTGTGTATGTCTGTTTGTTTTTGTGTGTGTTTTTGTTTTTGTGCGTGTTTTTGTTTTTCTGTGCGTGTGTGTTTTTGTTTTTGTTTTTGTGTGTGTGTTTGTGTTTTTGTTCTTGTGTGTGTTTTTGTTTTTGTGTGTGTGTTTGTTTTTGTGTTTGTTTTTGTTTTTTTGTGTGTGTGTGTGTTTGAGCTTTTGTTTTTGTGTGTGTTTTTTTTTCTGTGCGTGTGTGTTTTTGTTTTTGTGTGTGTTTTTGTTTTTGTGCATTTGTTTTTGTTTTTGTGTGTGTTTATGTTTTTGTGGGTGTATGTTTTTTTGTGTATGTTTTTGTTTTTCTGTGTGTGTGTGTTTTGTTTCTGTGTGTGTTTTTGTTTTTGTGTGTGTGTGTTTGTTTTTGTGCGTGTGTTTGTTTTTGTGTGTGTTTTTGTTTTGTGTGTGTGTTTGTTTTTGTGTGTGTGTTTGTTTTTGTGTGTGTTTGTGTTTTTGTGTGTATTTGTGTTTTTTCTTTTTGTGTGTGTGTGTTTGAGCTTTTGTTTTTGTGTGTGTTTTTGTTTTTCTGTGTGTGTGTTTTTGTTTTCGTGTGTGTTTTTGTTTTTTTGTGTGTCTGTTTGAGCTTTCGTTTTTGTGTGTGTTTTTGTTTTTCTGTGCGTGTGTGTTTTTGTTTTTGTGTGTGTTTTTGTTTTTGTGCAGTTGTTTTTGTTTTTGTGTGTGTTTATGTTTTTGTGGGTGTATGTTTTTTTGTGTATGTTTTTGTTTTTCTGTGTGTGTGTGTTTTGTTTCTGTGTGTGTTTTTGTTTTTGTGTGTGTGTGTTTGTTTTTGTGCGTGTGTTTGTTTTTGTGTGTGTTTTTGTTTTGTGTGTGTGTTTGTTTTTGTGTGTGTGTTTTTGTGTGTGTTTGTGTTTTTTCATTTTGTGTGTGTATTTGTTTTTGTGTGTGTGTTTGTTTTTCTGTGTGTGTATTTTTGTTTTTCTGTGTGTTTTTGTTTTTGTGTGTGTGTTTTTTGTTTTTGTGTGTGTATTTGTTTTTGTGTGTGTTTTTGTTTTTGTGTGTGTGTTTGAGCTTTTGTTTTTGTGTGTGTTTTTGTTTTTCTGTGCGTGTGTGTTTTTGTTTTTGTGTGTGTTTATGTTTTTGTGGGTGTGTGTGCTTTTGTGGGTGTGTGTGTTTTTGTTTTTGTGTGTGTTTTTGTTTTTCTGTGTGTGTGTGTTTTTTGTTTTTGTGTGTGTGTGTTTTTGTGTGTGTGTGTGTTTTTTGTTTTTTGCGTGTGTTTTTGTTTGTGTTTTTGTTTTTCTGTGTGTCTGTTTGTTTTTGTGTGTTTGTTTTTGTTTTTGTGTGTGTTTTTTGTTTTTGTGTGTGTATTTGTTTTTGTGTGTGTTTTTGTGTGTGTTTGTTTTTGTGTGTGTGTTTGTTTTTGTGTGTGTGTGTTTTTGTTTTTGTGTGTGTATTTGTTTTTGTGTGTGTTTGTTTTTGTGTGTGTTTTTGTTTTTCTGTGTGTGTGTTTGTTTTTGTTTGTGTTTTTGTTTTTGTGTGTGCGTGTTTGTTTGTTTTTGTGTGTGTTTTTGTTTTTGTGTGTGTGTGTTTGTTTTTGTGCGTGTGTTTGTTTTTGTGTGTGTTTTTGTTTTGTGTGTGTGTTTGTTTTTGTGTGTGTTTGTGTTTTTGTGTGTATTTGTGTTTTTTCTTTTTGTGTGTGTGTGTTTGAGCTTTTGTTTTTGTGTGTGTTTTTGTTTTTCTGTGTGTGTGTTTTTGTTTTCGTGTGTGTTTTTGTTTTTTTGTGTGTGTGTTTGAGCTTTCGTTTTTGTGTGTGTTTTTGTTTTTGTGTGTGTTGTGTCCTTCCCTGCCAGCCTATGTTCCCAACTTATGCACTTCAATTCTTGTCTGACAACATCGTATTTACCCTTCCCCCAATTGTAAACCTTGCCCTGTTGCACATACCTATCCCTCTCCATTACTAAAGTGAAAGTCACAGAATTGTGGTCACTATCTCCAAAATGCTCCCCCACTAACAAATCTATCACTTGCCCTGGTTCATTACCAAGTACTAAATCCAATATTGCCCCTCCTCTGGTCGGACAATCTACATACTGTTTTTGTGCGTGTGTTTTTTGTTTTTGTGTGTGTGTCTTTTTGTGTGTGTGTGTGTTTTTTGTTTTTGCTGTTTGTTTTTGTTTTTCTGTGCGTGTGTTTTTGTTTTTGTTTGTGTTTTTGTTTTTCTGTGTGTGTGTTTTTTGTTTTTGTGTGTGTTTTTGTGTGTGTGTGTTTGTTTGTGTGTGTGGTTTTGTTTTTGTGTGTTTTTGTTTTTGTGTGTGTGTTTTTATTTTTGTGTGTGTTTTTGTTTTTGAGTGTGTGTGTGTGTTTTTGTTTTTGTGTGTGTGTTTTTGTTTTTGTGTGTGTTGGCTCTGAGTCTGGCTCTGGGGCTCAGAAGGGAAGGGGGGCGAATATAAAAGCAACAGTGAGAGGAGACTCAATGGTTAGGGGAATGGATAGGAGATTCTGTGGTCGCGAACAAGACTCCCAGAAAGTATGTTGCCTCCCGGGTGCCAGGGCCAGGGATGTCCCGGATCGAGTCTACAGGATTCTTAAGGGGGAGGGGGAGCAACCAGAAGTCGTGGTCCACATAGGCACCAACGACACAGCTAAGAAAAGGGATGAGGATCTAAAATGTGATTTCAGGGAGTTAGGTTGGAAACTAAAGAGCAGGACAAGCAGAGGAGTGATCTCAGGATTGCTACCGTGCAAGTGAGGCAAGGAACAGAGAGCGAGTG
Source organism: Scyliorhinus torazame (assembly GCF_047496885.1). Classification (NCBI taxonomy): domain Eukaryota; kingdom Metazoa; phylum Chordata; class Chondrichthyes; order Carcharhiniformes; family Scyliorhinidae; genus Scyliorhinus; species Scyliorhinus torazame. Next base: position 439,009 of record NW_027307790.1, read on the forward strand.
CAGCTGAACACGTGGCTACAGGGCTGGTGCAGGAAGGAAGGCTTCAGATCTGTGGATCATTGGGATACCTTCTGGGGAAGGTGGGACCTGTACATGAAGGAGGGATTGCACCTAAACTGGAGGAGCACCAATATCCTGGGTGGGAGGTTTGCTAGAGCTCTTCGGGAGGGTTTAAACTAGTTTGGCAGGGGAACGGGAACCAGAGGAGAGAGGTTGAGGAACAGATTGGGCGGCAGATCTTGGAAAAGTGCAGAAGTAACAGAGTTGTTGTCATGGGTGACTTCAACTTCCCTAATATTGACTGGAGCCTCCTTAGTGCAAATGGTTTGGATGGAGCAGATTTTGTCCGGTGTGTACGGGATGGATTCCTGACTCAATATGTAGATAGGCCGACTAGGGGGGAGGCCATATTGGACATGATGCTCGGCAACGAACCAGGTCAGGTGTCAGATGTCTCGGTGGGAGAGCATTTCAGTGACAGTGACCACAACTCCTTGGCCTTTACCATAGTCATGGAGAGGGATAGGAACAGACAGTATGGGAAGGTATTTAATTGGGGGAGGGGAGATTATACTGCTATTTGACAGGAGCTGAGGAACATAAAGTGGGAACAATTGTTCTTGGGGAAATGTGGGGGTTGTTTAAGGAGCACTTGCTGCGAGTGCTGAATAGTTTTGTCCCACTGAGACGAGGAAGGAATGGGAAGTGAAGGAGCCTTGGATAACAAGAGAAGTGGAGCTTCTAGTCAAGAGGAAGAAGGAAGCTTACATAAGGTTGAGGAAGCAGGGATCTGACTCGGCTCTGAGGGTTACAAGGTAGCCAGGAAGGAACTCAAAAATGGACTGAGGAGAGCTAGAAGGGGCCATGAAAAAGCCCTGGCTGGGAGGATTAGGGAAAACCCCAAGGCGTTTGACACTTATGTGAGAAATAAGAGGATGATCAGAGTGAGAGTAGGGCCGATCAGGGATAGTGGAGGGAACTTGTGCTTAGAGTCTGAGGAGATGGGGGAGGCCCTAAGTGAATACTTTGCTTCAGTAATCACGAGAGAGAGGGACCTTGTTGCTCATGAGAACAGTGTGAACCAGGTTAATAGACTCGAACAGGTTGATATTAAGAAGGAGGATGTGCTGGAAATTTTGAAAAGCAGCAGGAGAGATAAGTCCCCTGGGCCTGACGGGATATACCCAAGGGTACTACGGGAAGTGAGGGAGGAGATTGCTGCGCCGTTGGCGATGATCTTTGCGTCCTCACTCTCCACTGGAGTAGTACCGGATGATTGGAGGGAGGCGAATGTTCCCCTGTTCAAGAAAGGGAATAGGGAAATCCCTGGGAATTACAGACCCATCAGTCTTACGTCTGTGGTGAGCAAAATATTGGAAAGGATTCTGAGAGATCGGATTTATGATTATTTAGAAAAACATAGTTTGATTAAAGATAGTCAGCATGGCTTTGTGAAGGGCAGGTCATGCCTCACAAGCCTTTTCTTTGAATTATTTTTTAAAAAAAAATATATTTATTAAAGTTTTTTAACACAATTTTTCTCCCTTACAAACAATAACCCCCCCTCCTCGTAACAAAAAAAAACGAGAAATCGCGCAGAGCAAGATATATACATGGCAAAATGATATATTTACACAGCTTTGTAAACTGGCCCTCACCCGTACGTGCCAGTTTCCCCAACCCTTCATGTTATCTCTTGCTCATCCACCCTCCCAGGCAGTCCCCCCTTCCCCCCCCTCCCAGGACGTTTCCCCCCCTCCCAAGGTTGCTGCTGCTGCTGCTGCTGACCGACCTTCCTCTAACGCTCCGCAAGATAGTCTAGGAACGGTTGCCACCGCCTGTAGAACCCCTGCGCAGACCCTCAAGGCGAACTTAATCCTCTCCAACTTTATGAACCCAGCCATATCATTTATCCAGGCCTCCAGGCTGGGGGGCTTCGCCTCCTTCCACATTAGCAAGATCCTTCGCCGGGCTACTAGGGACGCAAAGGCCAGAATGCCGGCCTCTTTCGCCTCCTGCACTCCCGGTTCGTCCACTGCTCCAAATATTGCTAGCCCCCAGCTTGGCTTGACCCGGACTTTCACCACCTGAGATATTGCTCCCGCCATTCCTCTCCAGAACGCCTCCAGTGCCGGGCATGACCAAAACATATGGACATGGTTCGCCGGACTCGCTGAACACCTTCCACATCTGTCCTCCACCCCAAAGAACCTACTCAACCTCGCCCCCGTCAAGTGCGCTCTGTGGACCACCTTAAATTGTATCAGGCTGAGCCTGGCACACGAGGAGGAGGAATTAACCCTACCTAGGGCATCAGCCCACAGACCTTCCTCTATCTCCTCCCCCAGCTCCTCCTCCCATTTACCCTTCAACTCTTCTACCAGCGCTTCCCCCTCTTCTTTCAACTCCTGGTGTATTTCCGACACCTTGCCCTCCCCGACCCATACACCCGAGATCACCCTATCTTGAACTTCTTGTGCCGGGAGCAACGGGAATTCCCTCACCTGTCGCCTCACAAAAGCCCTCACCTGCATATATCTAAAGGCATTTCCCGGGGGTAACTCGAATTTCTCCTCCAGTGCCCCTAGGCTCGCAAACGTCCCGTCGATGAACAGGTCCCCCATTCTTCCAATCCCCGCCCGATGCCAGCTCTGGAACCCCCCGTCCATCTTCCCCGGGACAAACCGGTGGTTACCCCTGATCGGGGACCACACCGATGCTCCCATTGCACCCCGGTGCCGTCTCCACTGGCCCCAGATCCTTAGCGTTGCCGCCACCACCGGGCTCGTGGTATACTTTGTCGGCGAGAGCGGCAGCGGTGCCGTCACCAACACCCCCAGGCTCGTTCCTTTACAGGACACTATCTCCATCCTCTTCCATGCCGCCCCCTCCCCCTCCATAACCCACTTGCGGATCATCGCCACATTTGCTGCCCAGTAGTAGCTCCCCAGGTTTGGCAGCGCCAACCCTCCTCGGTCCCTACTGCGTTCCAGGAACCCTCTCCTTACTCTCGGGGTCTTATTCGCCCACACAAACCCCATAATACTCCTGCCTACTCTCTTAAAAAAGGCCTTAGTGATCACGATGGGAAGGCACTGAAACACAAACAGAAACCTTGGAAGGACCACCATTTTGACCGACTGCACTCTACCCACCAGCGAGAGCGGTAACATGTCCCATCTTTTGAAATCCTCCTCCATTTGCTCCACCAACCTCGTCAGATTCAGTTTATGTAGGGTCCCCCAACTCCTGGCTATCTGGATCCCCAGATACCGAAAGCTCCCCTCCGCCCTCCTCAGCGGTAGGTCCCCTATCCCTCTTTCTTGGTCCCCTGCCTGTAATACAAAGAGCTCACTCTTCCCTACATTGAGCTTATAGCCCAAAAAGTCCCCAAACTCCCTTAGAGTCTCTGCATGACCTCCACCATCCCCTCCATTGGATCCGCCACGTACAGCAACAGGTCATCCGCATATAGCGACACCCGATGCTCTTCTCCCCCTCAGACCACCCCCCTCCATTTATTAGACTCCCTCAATGACATGGCCAATGGTTTGATCGCCAATGCGAACAACAGGGGGGACAGGGGGCACCCCTGCCTCGTCCCTCGGTACAGTCGAAAGTACTCTGACCTTCGCCGGTCCGTCATTACACTCGCCATCGGGGCTCTGTAAAGGAGCTTAACCCAATTGATAAACCCTACCCCGAACCCAAACCTACGCAGCACCTCCCAGAGGTACTCCCACTCTACTCGGTCATAGGCCTTCTCCGCGTCCATAGCTGCCACTATCTCCGCCTCTCCCTCCTCCGATGGCATCATTATCACATTTAAGAGCCGCCGCACATTGGTGTTTAGTTGCCTGCCCTTTACAAATCCCGTCTGGTCCTCGTGGATTACCCCCGGAACACAGTCCTCGATCCTCGTGGCCAGCACTTTTGCCAGCAACTTTGCATCCACATTGAGGAGCGAGGTCTGCCTGTACGATCCACATTGCAGTGGGTCCTTGTCCCGCTTTAGGATCAAAGAAATTGTCGCTTCCGACATTGTCGGGGGCAGGGTCCCCTCCTCTCTTGCCTCATTAAAGGTCCTCACCAGTAGCGGGACCAACAGGTCTGTAGAACTCCACCGGGAATCCGTCCGGTCCCGGGGCCTTCCCCGCCTGCATGCTCCCCAAACCCTTGCTCAGCTCCTCCAACCCAATTGGTGCCCCCAAACCAGCCACCTCTTGCTCCTCCACCCTTGGGAATCTCAGCTGATCTAGGAATCGTCTCATCCCCTCTTGCCCCGCTGGGGGCTGGGATCTGTACAGCTCTTCATAAAAGGCCTTGAATACCTCGTTTATTTTCGTCGCACTCCGAACCGTGGCTCCCCTTCCAACTTTGACTCCCCCTATTTCCCTCGCTGCCATCCTCTTACGGAGCTGGTGTGCCAGCATCCGACTAGCCTTTTCCCCATACTCGTAGGTCGCCCCCTGCGCTTTCCTCCACTGTGCCTCCGCCTTCCCTGTGGTCAACAGGTCAAACGCCGTCTGGAGCCGTCGTCTTTCCCCAAGTAATCTTTCCTCCGGGGCCTCTGCGTATCTCCTGTCTACTCTCAAAATCTCCCCCACTAACCTCTCCCTTTCCATACCCTCTGTCTTCTCCCTATGAGCCCTAATGGAAATTAGCTCTCCCCTGATCACCGCCTTCAACGCCTCCCATACCACCCCCACCCGCACCTCCCCATTGTCGTTGGCCTCCAAGTACCTTTCGATACACCCCTTCACCTTCCCACACATCACCTCGTCCGCCAGCAGTCCCACATCCAGCCGCCACAACGGGCGTTGGTCCCTCTCCTCTCCCAGCTCCAGTTCCATCCAGTGCGGGGCATGGTCCGAAACGGCTATAGCCGAATACTCCGTCCCTTCCACCCTCGGGTTGAGCGCCCTACCCAGAACAAAGAAATCTATCCGGGAGTAGGCTTTGTGTACATGGGAGAGGAAAGAAAATTCCCTGGCCTGCGGCCTTGCAAACCGCCATGGGTCCTGTGGTGGTATGTATTAGGGGTCATGTGGGACTGTGAAGCCGAGATGCTATTGGCTGACAGATCCCGGGTCCTGGTTGGCTGCCGACTCCTGGCTCCGCCCTGAAGGCGGAGTATAAGAACCCGAGCTTCTCCCCGCAGCTTCATTCTGTTGCTGAGCTGCTGGGGACAAGCATCGTTTAATAAAGCCTGGATCGACTTCATCACTTCTCGTCTCTCGTAAGTCATTGTGCGCTACAGGTCCACTCCCCCATCTGATCCATAAACCCCCTAAGTACATTGGCCGCCGCCGGCCTCTTTCCAGTCCTTGATTTGGAGCGGTCCAGTGCTGGATCCAACACTGTATTGAAGTCCCCTCCCATTATCAGGCCTCCTATCTCCAGGTCCGGAATGCGCCCCAACATGCGCTTCATGAATCCGGCATCATCCCAGTTCGGGGCGTATACGTTTACCAACACCACCCACGTCCCTTGCAGCCTACCGCTCACCATTACATATCGCCCTCCATTGTCCGCTACGATAGTCTTGGCCTCAAATGACACCCGCTTTCCCACCAATATTGCCACCCCTCTATTCTTCGCGTCCAGTCCAGAGTGGAATACCTGTCCTACCCATCCCTTTCTTAGCCTGACCTGGTCCGCCACCTTCAGGTGTGTCTCTTGGAGCATGGCCACGTCCGCCTTCAGTCCCTTTAAGTGCGCAAACACTCGAGCCCTCTTCACCGGCCCATTCAGGCCCCTCACATTCCACGTTATCAGCCGGATTGGAGGGACTCTCACCCCCCCCACGCCCCGCCGACTAGCCATCTCCTTTTCTGGGCCAGTCCCGTGTCCACGCCTCCCTCACCCTCCAGTCCCCCAGATGGGGGATCCCCGTCCCGACCACCTCTTCTGTGTCCCATTCCCTTTCGGCCAGTGCAGCAGCAACCCTTTCCCCCCCCCCCCTTCCCCCCCTCCCCTCTCCCCCGCTAGACCCCGGTCTAGCTTTTTTGCTCCCCCCATGTCACTCCCGTAAGTCAGCTGACACCTGCTGACCCCGGCTTCCCCCGCCGTCCCATTGACCTCCCCGCGTGGGAGTCTCCCAATCCATATGCATTCCTTCGTTCCCCTTCCCGCCTTTCTTCCCGCGCGCGGGAAAACACCGCGCGCTTTCCAAAGCCCGCTCCGCCCCCTCTGGCGCAGCTCCTGTCGCGGCCTTGTCTCTCTCCCCCAGCCCATGTAACATTCCCTGCGCGTGATTGACCCCCTATATACAACAACCATCACACATCAATCCCCAAAACACCCCCCCCCCACCCTCACAAACCCTCAGTTAGAGTCCAACTTTTCGGCTTGTACAAAGGTCCACGCCTCTTCAGGCGTTTAGAAGTAATAGTGTTGGCCCTTGTATGTGACCCACAGTCGCACTGGCTGCAGCATTCCGAATTTCACTTCTTTCCGGTACAACGCCGCTTTAGCCCGGTTGAAACCCGCTCTCCGCTTTGCAACCTCCGTGCTCCAGTCCAGGTATATTCGGATCTCTGCATTGTCCCACTTACTGCTTCGCTCCTTCTTGGCCTATCTCAGGACCCACTCTCTGCCCGTGAACCGGTGGAACCTCACCACCATTGCCCTTGGCGGCTCATTTGCCTGGGGCTTCTTCGCCAGCACCCGATGTGCCCCGTCCAACTCCAGCGGCCTCGAAGGGGCCTTCGTGCCCATCATCGCCTCGAGCATCGTGCTCGCGTATGCCCCGGCATCAGCCCCCTCCACTCCCTCAGGGAGACCCAGGATTCGCAGATTCTTTCTCCTCGACCTGTTCTCCAGATCTTCGAGTCTTCCCGCCCACCTCTTGTGTGGCGCCTCGTTCTGCTCCACTCTCACCGCCAGGCCCACGAGCTCGTCCTCGGTCTGACTAACTCTTTTCTGTACTTCCTGGATCTTAGCTTCGTGGACCTTCTGGGTGATCCTGAGTCCTTCAATTGCCGAAAGCATAGGCGCCAACATCTCCTTGCGCATCTCCTCGAAGCAGCGCTTGATGAACTCCTGCAGCTCCCCTTTGTCCCTGGCCGCCGCCATTTTGTTTTCTTTCCCTCACTTCTCCCGTTGCTCCAGTGCCGCTCCTTTGGCCGTTACACTTCTGGTCCGTTTAAAAAGTCGATGGAAACTCCTGAAAAAGGTCTGAGAGTCAGTTCCAGACGGGAGCTGCCGAATGCGCGACCTACTCCTCCATGGCCGCCACCGGAAACCTCGTCCCTGCTTCTTCAATGGCCTTGGTAGATCCTTTCACAGTTGTTCCCTCTGCTGCTAGAATTCACCTTTGATAGAGTCAAGTCAGATTGCAGCTTTAAGCTTGCCCTTCCCCCGCCTGCATGCTGGAAGAGGCCCTTGTCTAAACCTGCAGCCAAAGCCAAATCCTTTACTGTTTCTGCCGGGTCTGGTAGCCAAAAGACACAACATTCCAGGGGGACACTGTCAGGGGAATGTTGCAGTCTTCTTCCCACACCGGGAAATGTCAAACAAATGCCGTGGGGGCCCTGTAAAAGAGCCCAAAAGTCCGTTCCAAGTGGGAGCTACCGAATATGCGACCTAGCTCTGCATAGCCGCTCCCGGAAGTCTCTTCTTTGAATTCTTTGAGGATACGATGAGACACATCGATGAAGGTCGGGCAGTGGATGTGGTGTATATGGATTTCAGTAAGGCATTTGATAAGGTTCCCCATGGCAGACTCATTCAGAAAGTTAGGGGGCATGGGATACAGGGAAATTTGGCTGTCTGGATACAGAATTGGCTGGCCGAAAGAAGACAGCGAGTGGTAGTGGATGGAAAGTATTCCGCCTGGAGGTCGATGACCAGTTGTGTACCACAAGGATCTGTTCTGGGACCTCTGCTCTTTGTGGTTTTTATCTAAGAACTTGGATGAGGAATTGGAAGGGTGGGTTAGTAAGTTTGCCGATGACATGAATGTTGGTGCGTTGTAGATAGTGTTGAGGGTTGTTGCAGGTTACATCAGGACATTGACAGGATGCAGAGCTGGGCTGAGAAGTGGCAGATGGAGTTTAACCTTGATAAAGGTGAAGTGATTCATTTTGGAAGGTCGAATTTGAATGCTGAATACAGGGTTAAAGGCAGGATTCTTGGAAGTGTGGCGGAACAGAGGGATCTTGGGGTCCACGTACATAGATCCCTCAAAGCTGCCACCCAGGTTGATAGGGTTGTTAAGATGGCGTATGGTGTGTTGGCTTTCATGAACAGGAGGATTGAGTTGCGAGGTTTTGCTGCAGCTTTATAAAACTCTAGTTAGACAACACTTGGAATATTGTGTCCAGTTCTGGTCGCCTCATTATAGGAAGTGTCATGTGAGAGTACCTTTAAGAAATGGATCAAATGGCTGCTAGGGCCTTCCCCCGGTAGGTCATCCCCCCCAACAGCATCCAAAATGGTATACGTCTGCCCGCTCATTTTCTTTCCACTGACTCTAACCCAGCTACTCTTGTCCTGTACCTTGGGTGTGGCTCCCTCCCTGTAACTCTTCTCTATCACCCCCTCTGCCTCCCGGATGATCCAAAGTTCATCCAGTACTGCACTGAGAGTATCACACTGAGAGAATTACACTGAGTGTTACATTGAGTGTGTTATACTGTGGTTATTACACTGAGTATCGCGCCGGGAGAATCGCGCCGGGAGAATCGCGCCGGGAGAATCGCGCCGGGAGAATCGCGCCGGGAGAATCGCGCCGGGAGAATCGCGCCGGGAGAATCGCGCCAGGGAGAATCGCGCCAGGGAGAATCGCGCCGGGAGAATCGCGCCGGGAGAATCGCGCCGGGAGAATCGCGCCGGGAGTACTGCGCAGAGAGTACTACGCAGAGAGTACTACGCAGAGAGTATTACGCAGAGAGTATTACGCAGAGAGTATTACACAGAGAGTATTACACAGAGAGTATTACACAGAGAGTATTCCACCACCACAGGGTCTATTACACCACAGGGTCTATTACACCACAGGGTCTATTACACCACAGGGTCTATTACACCACAGGGTCTATTACACCACAGGGTCTATTACACCACAGGGTCTATTACACCACAGGGTCGATTACACCGGGTCTATTACACCGAGAGTATTACACTGAGAGTATTACACTGGGAGTATTACACTGGGAGTATTACACTGGGAGTATTACACTGGGAGTATTACACTGGGAGTATTACACTGGGAGTATTACACTGGGTCTATTACACTGAGAGTATTACACTGAGAGTATTACACTGAGAGTATTACACTGAGAGTATTACACTGAGAGTATACACGGTGAGTACTGCACAGAGAGTATACACTGAGAGTCTTGCACTGAGAGAATTACACTGAGAGAATTACATTGGGTCTATTACAGTGAGAATATACACTGAGAATATACACGGTGAGTACTGCACAGAGAGTATACACTGAGAGTCTTGCACTGAGAGTATTACACTGAGAGTCTTGCACTGAGAGTATACACTGAGAGTCTTGCACTGAGAGTATTACACTGAGAGTCTTGCACTGAGAATATTACACTGAGAATTACACTGACAGTATACACTGAGATTATTACACTGCGAGTACTGCACTTAGAGTACTGCACTGAGAGCACTGCGCTGAGAGAATTACACTGAGTGAACAAGCATTCTTTGAATATGTGGAGTTCTGTGCAAATGAAAAAAGCGCAAAATCGGGAAAGGTGGCCGTTGCCATTAATGCTGTGGCGCAGCATAGAAAACTGCACACAATGGCTGGTGGCCATTTTGAAAGTGACATCACGAGCGGGGAGATGTGCGCACGCTGTGGCCACGGCCACAGTAAATAAAACTGTCCGGCAAAAAGCAAACAATGTTCCAATCGTGGCAAATATAATCACTTTGCAGCACAGTGTCATTCTGCAACAGCCTCAACAGATAATACATTTAAAAGATCGTCCATCAATTATAGGAAGATTCGGAGTATACAGAATGAAGGAAACGGATAATGATGATTCCTCCCAGTATTACTGAAAGATACTTTCATGGTCGATACGATTACGGGGGTTAATGCTCTGGACTGTGATAACAATCCGATATATCAGCTCTTCAAAATTATTCAAGTGTGGACTGTACTATCGATATAAATGGGTCTGAAATTCTGTTTAAATTAGAGACAGGTGCACACGTGAATTTAATAACCGAAAAGGATTTAAGACAAGAGCACAGTAAACCACAAATAAAGAAATCAACCTGTCGAGTGACTGACTATAATGGCAATGTCATAGCCACAAGAGGCTCCTTCCGTCTCATTGTTCAGAATGGCGACATCAGCACTTCGAAATAGTAGAAAATGATGAATTATCACTACTTGGGGTGGATGCTGGCAGCAAACTCAACTTGGTTCAAAGGACTTGGGCAGCACGGTAACACACGTGGCTAGCACTGTGGCTTCACAGCGCCTGGGTCCCAGGTTCGATTCCCCGCTGGGTCACTGTCTGTAAGGACTCTGCAAGGTTTCCCCGTGTCTGCTTGGGTTTCCTCCGGGTGCTCCGGTTTCCACCCACAGTCCAAAGACGTGCAGGTTAGGTGGATTGGCCATGCTAAAAATTGCCCTTAGTGTCCAAAAATGTTAGGAAGGGTTATTGGGTTATGGGGATAGGGTGGAAGTGAGGGCTTAAGTGGGTTGGTGGACCGAATGGCCTCCTTCTGCACTGTATGTTCTATGTATCTATGTATCTATGATCCACACAACCAATAATTGAAATGTCACGCTTAAAGGTGAAATTGAACAAATTTTTATCAAGAGCTACAAATAATGTTGATACCAGGGCTTCAGAAATAGTACACATTGTGGAAGCACAAGCTTCATTTATTGCAGAAATGCTACGAGTGTCTGACAACAAGCGACATCTAATACGAGAAGGACAGAGAAGGACTCAACACTCCAAAGGGTAATCCCATACCTGAAAGAAGAATGGCCCAATGGTTGTTGTTCCAGTTTTCGTAGTGTCAAAGATGTCTTCACTGTGATTAACGGATTCCTACTTAAAGGAGACAGAATAGTCATTTCCTCCTGCCAACGGAAATACATCTTGGAACAGATACATGAAGGGCATCAAGGAATTGAAAAATGTCTCAGACAAGCAAGGCAATCTGTGCACTGGCCTGGGATCAACAAGGATGTGGACCATATGTGCAGGAAGGCAGCATTTGTCAAGGCATCAATCTGCACAATGTAAACAAGCTTTGAAGAAAATGAAGTAGCCACTTATCCATGGCTGAAAGTTGGAATGGACCTATTCTATTTTATAGGACATGATTATTTAGTCATTATTGACTACCATTCAAACTATCCTGAGGTTATTACACTCACGCATTCAACAACTCGATCAGTAATCAGAGCAGCAAAATCTGCTGTATTTGCCCGACATGGACTTCCATTGAACGTTATTTCCAACAATGGTCCTTGTTTTACCGGCTGGGAATGGTCACAATTTGCGGAAAGTTATAATTTCCACCGTATAACATCAAGTCCATTGTGCCCCCAATCAAACGGAAAAGCTGAGAAAGGTGTCGGAATAGTTAAGGAAGCTATTCAGCAAAGCACTAGATGACAACAAAGATTGCTCTTTAGCACTGTTGACACACAGAGCTACTCCATTGTCATCAGGTTTGCCCCCGCCCAGATGTTGATGGGAAGAAAAATTCATACGACTCTACCAAAAATCACAATTCCAAATATGGCTGAACAACTGCTTCATGACAGAATAAGGTTACAAAAGTAGAAAACAACAAGCCTACTACAACAGGCGTTTAGAACCTTTACCGCCGTTACAAGAATGAGATTATGTCAGAGTACAGAATCCTGATGGTGGATGGTCACATGTATTACGAGAGATCGCACCAGTGCAAACTGAACACGGCACAATGTTTCGAAGGAATCGAAGAGCATTATTGAAGATAAAGAACTACTACGTTCCATTTCAAACTCCGAGCATTGTCGCTCCGGATGCCATATTCCACAACATTGACTTTTCAAATCCTTCATTGCCAACAAGAAATCCAGAAAACATGGAAGACGATTTGAACACTTCAACAAGAACACCAAGAAGATCGCCGATAACAAGAAAACTGCCGAATACGCTGAATTTATAATGACACGTTAACAACTAGTATTCCGTAATCACTGCTGTGATATGACATTTAGCTTTTGCTATTGAATGTAAAAAAAAAATAATGAATTCTCTAATGTTATATTCAAAAAAATCTTACAAACAGAATTTATAACCTTTTTCTCAAAGAAAGGAGGATGTGACATTATGAGAAATGTACAAAACTGTAAGGGTTAATGTTATGTCCGAATCAACCATTAGAGGGAGCTGGGTGCAGAACTATATAAATCATCGATGCCAAGCCTTCTGGGAGAGGGTTGAGGAGAAGGTTCGAAGACAGACTCTAAGAAAGCTAGTGTGAGTGGGAGCAAATCATAGTTATTGTATTAGTGTTGAGATTAGTGGTAGATGAGTGTGGATTGTATATGTGTTGTCAATTATTTATTATATAGAAGTAAGAGTTGATTTCAATTAAGTAGTGTAGATAAATCTTTAGCTTTGTTTAATATAAAAGTGAATTGTGGTCTTTATGAATATTACGCCAACCATCCTAGGATCTGAACCACACATAACATTCGAGGCGTTTCTTTACCCACTTCCCTTCCGGCATTTCGCCTGCCCTTGAGGCATTCCAGCTTGTACTGTCGAAAGTTCTTGAAGGCAAAGGGATTACCGCCACCTGGTCAACATCCTGGCACATGGTTCTTTCAGAGCCGCAACATGACCATTGGATAAGAGAGGCTATCCAGGAAGTGGGCCTCATGCGGAACAGCAAGTGTGAGTTCGCCAGCACCAGGATACAATTCACCCAACGGCATGGTGTCAATGTCGATCCACAGGATACAAAGACCATTGATGAGTTTCCCCAATTGAATTCCATCACCGACATTCAACATTTTGGGGGGATGGGAAACTATGTGGGAAGGCTGATTTCCAGTTTGGCCACGCTCATGGAACCCTTAAGCAATATCCTGCAGAGAGGCCAACAATGGTTCTGGGGTGTGAAACAACTCATGGCCTTTCAATCCATTAAACTTTGACTAGTCTCCTCGGATGTCCAGGCGCACTATGACCCCACTTTGCCCATTGTCGCCGCTGCTGATGCTTCCTGGTGTCATCCAGCTGTGAAAGGACGATGACGGGAAACGGGTCCATTTTGCTTCTGCAGCCCTCATGGAAACTTGTGCCGCTACTGAGAAGGCGGCAGTGGCAGAGACATGGGTGGTCATGGCTGTTTCTCATTACCCAATGGGGCTGCTTGTCAAAGCTTACGGATAGCACAAAGCCTGGCAGTATTGTAAACTATGAAGAGGACAGAGTCGAGCCTTAAAGCACACAGGGCAAGTTGATAAAGTGGGCAGATAGGCAGCAGATGAAGTTCAATGTGGAGACATGGGAGTTGATGCATTTTGGTAAGAAGAACATGGAGAGACAATATAAAATAAGGAGTGTGCTTGGGGGGTGGATGGTCGGTAGGGGAGATGGGGCCCCGCGGGGGGGGGGGGGGGGGGGGGGAGGCCTGAGTCGGGGATAGTGGGACTGGGCCTGGAAAGGGAGCTGCGCCAGGGGAGGCAGGGCCAGCCGAGTGAAAAGCGCGGGCTTTTTCCCGCGTTTAGGGCTGAAGGGGCAGGGCCGGAGCTGGGAAGCGCGGGCTTTTTCTCCTGCGCTGGGAGTGGAATGGATGAGATCCTGCTGGTGGACAAGTGGGGGGAGGGGAGGTTCCACACTGGGGGGTGTCGATGGAGCAGCGGGAGCAGCAGACTTACGGGAGTGCAATGGGGGAAACAATGCAGCTAGGGGGGGACCTAGTTGGGTGGGGTTGGGGGGGGGGGCGGGGTGGGGGGGGGGAGGACCGGGTTGCTGCTGGAATGGCCAAGGGGGAGCTGGAGTTGGTCGAGGAGGTCGGGGCGGGGGGGGGGGTCTGTCGATGTAGGGAACATGCCGTGTGGGGGGCACGGGCATGTGGCTGGCCCAGGAAGGGCTATAGCTAGTCGGCGGGGGAGAGGGGTGAGGAGCCCCCTGATCCGGCTGATAACCTGGAATGTAAGGGGACTGAATGGGCCGGTCAAGCGGGCCCGGGTGTTCGTGCACCTGAAGGGGCTGAAGGCGGATGTGGCCATGCTTCAGGAGACGCACCCGAAGGTGGCGGATCAGGTAAGGTTGAGAAAGGGATGGGTAGGGCAGGTGTTTCATTCGGGTTTGGATGCAAAATATCGGGAGTGGCGATTTTGGTGGGGAAGAGAGTGTCGTTCGAGGCGTTGAGCATCATGGCAGACAGTGGCGGTACATAGAACATAGAACATAGAAAATACAGCACAGAACAGGCCCTTCGGCCCACGACGTTGTGCCGAACCTTTGTCCTAGATTAATCATAGATTATCATTGAATTTTCAGTGCAGAAGGAGGCCATTCGGCCCTTTGAGTCTGCACCGGCTCTTGGAAAGAGCACCCTACCCAAACTCAACACCTCCACCCAACACCAAGGGCAATTTTGGACATTAAGGGCAATTTATCATTCGCCAATCCACCTAACCTGCACATCTTTGGACTGTGGGAGGAAACCGGAGCACCCGGAGGAAACCCACGCAGACACGGGGAGGATGTGCAGACTCCGCACGGACAGTGACCCAAGCCGGATCGAACCTGGGACCCTGGAGCTGTGAAGCAATTGTGCTATCCACAATGCTACCGTGCTGCCCTTAAGAACAAATAAATCTACACTATATCATTTTACCGTAATCTATGTACCTATCCAATAACTGCTTGAAGGTCCCTAATGTTTCCAACTCAACTACTTCCACAGGCAGTGCATTCCATGCCCCCACTGCTCTCTGGGTAAAGAACCTACCTCTGATATCCCTCCTATATCTTCCACCTTAAATTTATGTCCCCTTGTAATGGTTTGTTCCACCCGGGGAAAAAGTCTCTGACTGTCTACTCTATCTATTCCACTGATCATCTTATAAACCTCTATCAAGTCGCCCCTCATCCTTCTCCGTTCTAATGAGAAAAGGCCTAGCACCCTCAACCTTTCCTCGCAAGACCTACTCTCCATTCCAGGCAACATCCTGGTAAATCTTCTTCGCACCTTTTCCAAAGCTTCCACATCCTTCCTAAAATGAGGCGACCAGAACTGTACACAGTACTCCAAATGTGGCCTTACCAAAGTTTTGTACAGCTGCATCATCATCTCACAGCTCTTAAATTCAATCCCTCTGTTAATGAACGCGAGCACACCATAGGCCTTCTTCACAGCTCTATCCACTTGAGTGGCAACTTTCAAAGATGTATGAACATAGACCCCAAGATCTCTCTGCTCCTCCACATTGCCAAGAACTCTACCGTTAACCCTGTATTCCGCATTCATATTTGTCCTTCCAAAATGGACAACCTCACACTTTTCAGGGTTAAACTCCATCTGCCACTTCTCAGCCCAGCTCTGCATCCTATCTATGTCTCTTTGCAGCCGACAACAGCCCTCCTTACTATCCACAACTCCACCAATCTTCGTATAGTCTGCAAATTTACTGACCCACCCTTCAACTCCCTCATCCAAGTCATTAATGAAAATCACAAACAGCAGAGGACCCAGAACTGATCCCTGAGGTACGCCACTGGTAACTGGGATCCAGGCTGAATATTTGCCATCCACCACCACTCTCTGACTTCTATCGGTTAGCCAGTTCGTTATCCAACTGGCCAAATTTCCCATTATCCCATGCCTCCTTACTTTCTGCATAAGCCTACCATGGGGAACCTTATCAAATGCCTTACTAAAATCCATGTACACTACATCCACTGCTTTACCTTCATCCACATGCTTGGTCACCTCCTCAAAGAATTCAATAAGACTTGTAAGGCAAGACCTACCCCTCACAAATCCATGCTGACTATCCCTAATCAAGCAGTGTCTTTCCAGATGCTCAGAAATCCTATCCTTCAGTGCCCTTTCCATTACTTTGCCTACCACCGAAGTAAGACTAACTGGCCTGTAATTCCCAGGGTTATCCCTAGTCCCTTTTTTGAACAGGGGCACGACCTTCACCACTCTCCAATCCCCTGGTACCACCCCTGTTGACAGTGAGGACGAAAAGATAATTGCCAACGGCTCTGCAATTTCATCTCTTGCTTCCCATAGAATCCTTGGATATATCCCGTCAGGCCCGGGGGACTTGTCTATCCTCAAGTTTTTCAAAATGCCCAACACATCTTCCTTCCTAACAAGTATTTCCTCGAGCTTACCAATCTGTTTCACACTGTCCTCTCCAACAATATGGCCCCTCTCATTTGTAAATACAGAAGAAAAGTACTCGTTCAAGACCTCTCCTATCTCTTCAGACTCAATACACAATCTCCCGCTACTGTCCTTGATCGGACCTACCCTCGCTCTAGTCATTCTCATATTTCTCACATATGTGTAAAAGGCCTTGGGGTTTTCCTTGATCCTACCCGCCAAAGATTGTTCATGCCCTCTCTTAGCTCTCCTATTCCCTTTCTTCAGTTCCCTCCTGGCTATCTTGTATCCCTCCAATGCCCTGTCTGAACCTTGTTTCCTCAGCCTTACATAAGTCTCCTTTTTCCTCTTAACAAGACATTCAACCTCTCTTGTCAACCATGGTTCCCTCACTCGACCATCTCTTCCCTGCCTGACAGGGACATACATATCAAGGACACGTAGCACCTGTTCCTTGAACAAGTTCCACATTTCACTTGTGTCCTTCCCTGCCAGCCTATGTTCCCAACTTATGCACTTCAATTCTTGTCTGACAACATCGTATTTACCCTTCCCCCAATTGTAAACCTTGCCCTGTTGCACATACCTATCCCTCTCCATTACTAAAGTGAAAGTCACAGAATTGTGGTCACTATCTCCAAAATGCTCCCCCACTAACAAATCTATCACTTGCCCTGGTTCATTACCAAGTACTAAATCCAATATTGCCCCTCCTCTGGTCGGACAATCTACATACTGTTTTTGTGCGTGTATTTTTTGTTTTTGTGTGTGTGTCTTTTTGTGTGTGTGTGTGTTTTTTGTTTTTGTGTGTGTATTTGTTTTTGTGTGTGTGTTTGTTTTTGTGTGTGTTTTTGTTTTTGTGTTTGTTTGTTTGAGCTTTTGTTTTTGTGTGTGTTTTTGTTTTTCTGTGCGTGTGTTTTTGTTTTTGTTTGTGTTTTTGTTTTTCTGTGTGTGTGTTTTTTGTTTTTGTGTGTGTTTTTGTGTGTGTGTGTTTGTTTGTGTGTGTGTGGTTTTGTTTTTGTGTGTTTTTGTTTTTGTGTGTGTGTTTTTATTTTTGTGTGTGTTTTTGTTTTTGAGTGTGTGTGTGTGTTTTTGTTTTTGTGTGTGTGTTTTTGTTTTTGTGTGTGTTTTAGTTTTTGTGTGTTTTTTTGTTTTCGTGTGTGTTTTCGTTTTTCTGTGTGTGTGTGTTTTTGTTTTTGTGTGTGTTTTTCTTTTTGTGTGTGTGTTTGTGTTTTTGTTTTTGTGTGTGTTTTTGTGTTTGTTTTTGTTTTTTTGTGTGTGTGTGTTTTTGTTTTTGTGTGTGTCTGTTTGTTTTTGTGTGTGTGTTTGTTTTTGTGTTTGTTTTTGTTTTTTTGTGTGTGTGTGTGTTCGAGCTTTTGTTTTTGTGTGTGTTTTTGTTTTTCTGTGCGTGTGTGTTTTTGTTTTTGATTGTGTTTTTGTTTTTGTGTGTGTGTGTTTGTTTTTGTGTGTGTGTCTTTTTGTGTGTGTGTGTGTTTTTTGTTTTTGTGTGTGTATTTGTTTTTGTGTGTGTGTTTGTTTTTGTGTGTGTTTTTGTTTTTATGTGTGTTTGTTTGAGCTTTTGTTTTTGTGTGTGTTTTTGTTTTTCTGTGCGTGTGTTTTTGTTTTTGTTTGTGTTTTTGTTTTTCTGTGTGTGTTTTTTGTTTTTGTTTTTGTTTTTGTGTGTGTGTGTTTGTTTTTATGTGTGTGTGGTTTTGTTTTTGTGTGTTTTTGTTTTTGTGTGTGTGTTTTTATTTTTGTGTGTGTTTTTGTTTTTGAGTGTGTGTGTGTGTTTTTGTTTTTGTGTGTGTGTGTTTGTTTTTGTGTGTGTGTCTTTTTGTGTGTGTGTGTGTTTTGTTTTTGTGTGTGTATTTGATTTTGTGTGTGTGTTTGTTTTTGTGTGTGTTTTTGTTTTTATGTGTGTTTGTTTGAGCTTTTGTTTTTGTGTGTGTTTTTGTTTTTCTGTGTGTGTTTTTTGTTTTTGTGTGTGTTTTTGTGTGTGTGTGTTTGTTTTTATGTGTGTGTGGTTTTGTTTTTGTGTGTTTTTGTTTTTGTGTGTGTGTTTTTATTTTTGTGTGTGTTTTTGTTTTTGAGTGTGTGTGTGAGTTTTTGTTTTTGTGTGTGTGTTTGTGTTTTTGTTTTTGTGTGTGTTTTTGTTTTTGTGTGTGTGTTTGTTTTTGTGTTTGTTTTTGTTTTTTTGTGTGTGTGTGTGTTTGAGCTTTTGTTTTTGTGTGTGTTTTTGTTTTTCTGTGCGTGTGTGTTTTTGTTTTTGTGTGTGTTTTTGTTTTTGAGTGTGTGTGTGTGTTTTTGTTTTTGTGTGTGTGTGTTTGTTTTTGTGTGTGTGTCTTTTTGTGTGTGTTTTTTGTTTTTGTGTGTGTATTTGATTTTGTGTGTGTGTTTGTTTTTGTGTGTGTTTTTGTTTTTATGTGTGTTTGTTTGAGCTTTTGTTTTTGTGTGTGTTTTTGTTTTTCTGTGTGTGTTTTTTGTTTTTGTGTCTGTTTTTGTGTGTGTGTGTTTGTTTTTATGTGTGTGTGGTTTTGTTTTTGTGTGTGTGTTTGTTTTTGTTTTTTTGTGTGTGTGTGTGTTTGAGCTTTTGTTTTTGTGTGTGTTTTTGTTTTTCTGTGCGTGTGTGTTTTTGTGTGTGTTTTTGTTTTTGTGTGTGTGTTTGTTTTTGTATGTGTGTTTTTGTGTGTGTTTGTGTTTTTTCTTTGTGTGTGTGTTTGAGCTTTTGTTTTTGTGTGTGTTTTTGTTTTTCTGTGTGTGTGTGTTTTGTTTCTGTGTGTGTTTTTGCTTTTGTGTGTGTGTGTTTGTTTTTGTGCGTGTGTTTGTTTTTGTGTGTGTTTTTGTTTTGTGTGTGTGTTTGTTTTTGTGTGTGTGTTTTTGTGTGTGTTTGTGTTTTTTCATTTTGTGTGTGTATTTGTTTTTGTGTGTGTGTTTGTTTTTCTGTGTGTGTGTTTTTGTTTTTGTGTGTTTTTGTTTTTGTGTGTGTGTTTTTTGTTTTTGTGTGTGTATTTGTTTTTGTGTGTGTTTTTGTTTTTGTGTGTGTGTTTGAGCTTTTGTTTTTGTGTGTGTTTTTGTTTTTCTGTGCGTGTGTGTTTTTGTTTTTGTGTGTGTTTATGTTTTTGTGTGTGTGTGTGTTTTTTGTTTTTTGCGTGTGTTTTTGTTTTTGTTTATGTTTGTGTTTTTGTTATTCTGTGTGTCTGTTTGTTTTTGTGTGTTTGTTTTTGTTTTTGTGTGTGCGTGTTTGTTTGTTTTTGTGTGTGTTTTTGTTTTTCTGTGTGTGTGTGTTTTGTTTTTGTGTATGTCTGTTTGTTTTTGTGTGTGTTTTTGTTTTTGTGCGTGTTTTTGTTTTTCTGTGTGTGTGTGTGTTTGAGCTTTTGTTTTTGTGTGTGTTTTTGTTCTTCTGTGTGTGTGTTTTTGTTTTCGTGTGTGTTTTTGTTTTTGTGTGTGTGTGTTTGAGCTTTCGTTTTTGTGTGTGTTTTTGTTTTTCTGTGCGTGTGTGTTTTGTTTTTGTGTGTGTTTTTGTTTTTGTGTGTGTGTTTGTTTTTGTGTGTGTGTGTTTTTGTGTGTGTTTGTGTTTTTTCTTTTTGTGTGTGTGTGTGTTTGAGCTTTTGTTTTTGTGTGTGTTTTTGTTTTTCTGTGCGTGTGTGTTTTTGTTTTTGTGTGTGTTTTTGTTTTTCTGTGTGTGTGTGTTTTTTGTTTTTGTGTGTGTGTGTTTTTGTGTGTGTGTGTGTGTTTTGTTTTTTGCGTGTGTTTTTGTTTTTGTTTTTGTTTGTGTGTTTGTTTTTGTGTGTGTGTGTTTTTGTTTTTGTGCGTGTTTTTGTTTTTCTGTGTGTGTGTTTGTTTTTGTTTGTGTTTTTGTTTTTGTGTGTGCGTGTTTGTTTGTTTTTGTGTGTGTTTTTGTTTTTCTGTGTGTGTGTGTTTTGTTTTTGTGTATGTCTGTTTGTTTCTGTGTGTGTTTTTGTTTTTGTGCGTGTTTTTGTTTTTCTGTGTGGGTGTGTTTTTTTTTGTGTGTGTCTTTTTGTGTGTGTTTGTGTTTTTGTTTTTGTGTGTGTTTTTGTTTTTGTGTGTGTGTTTGTTTTTGTGTTTGTTTTTGTTTTTGTGTGTGTTTTTGTTTTTCTGTGCGTGTGTGTTTTTATTTTTGTGTGTGTTTTTGTTTTTGTATGTGTGTTTGTTTTTGTGTGTGTGTGTTTTTGTGTGTGTTTGTGTTTTTTCTTTTTGTGTGTGTGTGTGTTTGAGCTTTTGTTTTTGTGTGTGTTTTTGTTTTTCTGTGCGTGTGTGTTTTTGTTTTTGTGTGTGTTTTTGTTTTTCTGTGTGTGTGTTTTTTGTTTTTGTGTGTGTTTTTGTTTTTGTGCATTTGTTTTTGTTTTTGTGTGTGTTTATGTTTTTGTGGGTGTGTGTTTTTTTGTGTATGTTTTTGTATTTCTGTGTGTGTGTGTTTTTTGTTTTTGTGTGTGTTTTTGTTTTTGTGTGTGTGTGTTTGTTTTTGTGTGTGTGTGGTTTTGTTTTTGTGTGTGTGTTTGTGGGTGTGTGTTTGTTTTTGTGTGTGTTTGTTTTTGTTGTTGTGTGTGTTTTAGTTTTTGTGTGTGTGGTTTTGTTTTTGCGTGTGTTTTTGTTTTTGTGTGTGTTTTTGTTTTTGTGCGTGTCTGTTTTTTGTTTTTGTGTGTGTGTCTTTTTGTGTGTGTGTGTGTTTTTTGTTTTTGTGTGTGTATTTGTTTTTGTGTGTGTGTTTGTTTTTGTGTGTGTTTTTGTTTTTATGTGTGTTTGTTTGAGCTTTTGTTTTTGTGTGTGTTTTTGTTTTTCTGTGCGTGTGTTTTTGTTTTTGTTTGTGTTTTTGTTTTTCTGTGTGTGTTTTTTGTTTTTGTGTGTGTTTTTGTGTGTGTGTGTTTGTTTTTATGTGTGTGTGGTTTTGTTTTTGTGTGTGTGTTTTTATTTTTGTGTGTGTTTTTGTTTTTGAGTGTGTGTGTGTGTTTTTGTTTTTGTGTGTGTGTTTTTGCTTTTGTGTGTGTTTTAGTTTTTGTGTGTGTTTTTGTGTTTGTTTTTGTTTTTTTGTGTGTGTGTGTTTTTGCTTTTGTGTGTGTTTTTGTTTTTGAGTGTGTGTGTGTGTTTTTGTTTTTGTGTGTGTGTTTTTGCTTCTGTGTGTGTTTTAGTTTTTGTGTGTTTTTTTGTTTTCGTGTGTGTTTTCGTTTTTCTGTGTGTGTGTTTGTGTTTTTGTTTTTGTGTGTGTTTTTGTGTTTGTTTTTGTTTTTCTGTGTGTGTGTGTTTTTGTTTTTGTGTGTGTTTTTGTTTTTGTGTGTGTTTTTGTTTTTGTGCGTGTTTTTGTTTTTCTGTGCGTGTGTGTTTTTGTTTTTGTGTGTGTTTTTGTTTTTGTGTGTGTGTTTGTGTTTTTGTTTTTGTGTGTGTTTTTGTTTTTGTGTGTGTGTTTGTTTTTGTGTTTTTTTTTTTTTGTGTGTGTGTGTGTTTGAGCTTTTGTTTTTGTGTGTGTTTTTGTTTTTCTGTGCGTGTGTGTTTTTGTTTTTGTGTGTGTTTTTGTTTTTGTGCATTTGTTTTTGTTTTTGTGTGTGTTTATGTTTTTGTGGGTGTATGTTTTTTTGTGTATGTTTTTGTTTTTCTGTGTGTGTGTGTTTTGTTTCTGTGTGTGTTTTTGTTTTTGTGTGTGTGTGTGTTTGTTTTTGTGCGTGTGTTTGTTTTTGTGTGTGTTTGTGTTTTTGTGTGTATTTGTGTTTTTTCTTTTTGTGTGTGTGTGTTTGAGCTTTTGTTTTTGTGTGTGTTTTTGTTTTTCTGTGTGTGTGTTTTTGTTTTCGTGTGTGTTTTTGTTTTTTTGTGTGTGTGTTTGAGCTTTCGTTTTTGTGTGTGTTTTTGTTTTTCTGTGCGTGTGTGTTTTTGTTTTTGTGTGTGTTTTTGTTTTTCTGTGTGTGTGTTTTTTGTTTTTGTGTGTGTTTTTGTTTTTGTGCATTTGTTTTTGTTTTTGTGTGTGTTTATGTTTTTGTGGGTGTATGTTTTTTTGTGTATGTTTTTGTTTTTCTGTGTGTGTGTGTTTTGTTTCTGTGTGTGTTTTTGTTTTTGTGTGTGTGTGTTTGTTTTTGTGCGTGTGTTTGTTATTGTGTGTGTTTTTGTTTTGTGTGTGTGTTTGTTTTTGTGTGTGTGTTTTTGTGTGTGTTTGTGTTTTTTCATTTTGTGTGTGTATTTGTTTTTGTGTGTGTGTTTGTTTTTCTGTGTGTGTGTTTTTGTTTTTGTGTGTTTTTGTTTTTGTGTGTGTTTTTGTTTTTGTGTGTTTGTTTTTGTGTGTGTGTGTTTGTTTTTGTGTGTGGTTTTGTTTTTCTGTGCATGTGTGTTTTTTGTTTTTGTGTGTGTGTCTTTTTGTGTGTGTGTGTGTTTTTTGTTTTTGTGTGTGTATTTGTTTTTGTGTGTGTGTTTGTTTTTGTGTGTGTTTTTGTTTTTATGTGTGTTTGTTTGAGCTTTTGTTTTTGTGTGTGTTTTTGTTTTTGTGTGTGTTTTTGTTTTTCTGTGTGTGTGTTTTTTGTTTTTGTGTATGTCTGTTTGTTTTTGTGTGTGGTTTTGTTTTTCTGTGCGTGTGTGTTTTTTGTTTTTGTGTGTGTGTCTTTTTGTGTGTGTGTGTGTTTTTTGTTTTTGTGTGTGTATTTGTTTTTGTGTGTGTGTTTGTTTTTGTGTGTGTTTTTGTTTTTATGTGTGTTTGTTTGAGCTTTTGTTTTTGTGTGTGTTTTTGTTTTTCTGTGCGTGTGTTTTTGTTTTTGTTTGTGTTTTTGTTTTTCTGTGTGTGTTTTTTGTTTTTGTGTGTGTTTTTGTGTGTGTGTGTTTGTTTTTATGTGTGTGTGGTTTTGTTTTTGTGTGTTTTTGTTTTTGTGTGTGTGTTTTTATTTTTGTGTGTGTTTTTGTTTTTGAGTGTGTGTCTGTGTTTTTGTTTTTGTGTGTGTGTTTTTGTTTTTGTGTGTGTTTTAGTTTTTGTGTGTTTTTTTGTTTTCGTGTGTGTTTTCGTTTTTCTGTGTGTGTGTTTGTGTATTTATTTTTGTGTGTGTTTTTGTGTTTGTTTTTGTTTTTTTGTGTGTGTGTGTTTTTGTTTTTGTGTGTCTTTTTGTTTTTCTGTGTGTGTGTGTTTTGTTTTTGTGTATGTCTGTTTGTTTTTGTGTGTGTTTTTGTTTTTGTGCGTGTTTTTGTTTTTCTGTGTGTGTGTGTTTTTGTTTTTGTGTGTGTTTTTGTGTTTGTGTGTGTGTTTGTGTTTTTGTTTTTGTGTGTGTTTTTGTTTTTGTGTGTTTGTTTGTTTTTGTGTTTGTTTTTGTTTTTTTGTGTGCGTGTGTGTTTGAGCTTTTGTTTTTGTGTGTGTTTTTGTTTTTCTGTGCGTGTGTGTTTTTGTTTTTGTGTGTGTTTTTGTTTTTGTGTGTGTATTTGTTTTTGTGTGTGTGTGTTTTTGTGTGTGTTTGTGTTTTTTCTTTTTGTGTGTGTGTGTTTGAGCTTTTGTTTTTGTGTGTGTTTTTGTTTTTCTATGTGTGTGTTTTTGTTTGTCTACGTGTGTGTTTTTGTTTTTCTATGTGTGTGTTTTTGTTTTCGTGTTTGTTTTTGTTTTTGTGTGTGTTTTTGTTTTTCTGTGCGTGTGTGTTTTTATTTTTGTGTGTGTTTTTGTTTTTGTGTGTGTGTTTGTTTTTGTGTGTGTGTGTTTTTGTGTGTGTTTGTGTTTTTTCTTTTTGTGTGTGTGTGTGTTTGAGCTTTTGTTTTTGTGTGTGTTTTTGTTTTTCTGTGCGTGTGTGTTTTTGTTTTTGTGTGTGTTTTTGTTTTTCTGTGTATGTGTTTTTTGTTTTTGTGTGTGTTTTTGTTTTTGTGTGTGTGTGTTTGTTTTTGTGTGTGTGTGGTTTTGTTTTTGTGTGTGTGTTTGTGGGTGTGTGTTTGTTTTTGTGTGTGTTTGTTTTTGTTTTTTTGTGTGTGTGTGTTTTTGTTTTTGTGTGTGTTTTTGTTTTTGTGCGTGTCTGTTTTATGATTTTATGTGTGTGTCTTTTTGTGTGTGTGTGTGTTTTTTGTTTTTGTGTGTGTATTTGTTTTTGTGTGTGTGTTTGTTTTTGTGTGTGTTTTTGTTTTTGTGTTTGTTTGTTTGAGCTTTTGTTTTTGTGTGTGTTTTTATTTTTCTGTGCGTGTGTTTTTGTTTTTGTTTGTGTTTTTGTTTTTCTGTGTGTGTGTTTTTTGTTTTTGTGTGTGTGTTTTTGTTTTTGTGTGTGTTTTAGTTTTTGTGTGTTTTTTTGTTTTCGTGTGCGTTTTCGTTTTTCTGTGTGTGTGTGTGTTTTTGTTTTTGTGTGTGTTTTTCTTTTTGTGTGTGTGTTTGTGTTTTTGTTTTTGTGTGTGTTTTTGTGTTTGTTTTTGTTTTTTTGTGTGTGTGTGTTTTTGTTTTTGTGTGTGTTTTTGTTTTTCTGTGTGTGTGTTTTTTGTTTTTGTGTATGTCTGTTTGTTTTTGTGTGTGTGTTTGTTTTTGTGTTTGCTTTTGTTTTTTTGTGTGTGTGTGTGTTTGAGCTTTTGTTTTTGTGTGTGTTTTTGTTTTTCTGTGCGTGTGTGTTTTTGTTTTTGTGTGTGTTTTTGTTTTTGTGTGTGTGTGTTTGTTTTTGTGTGTGTGTCTTTTTGTGTGTGTGTGTGTTTTTTGTTTTTGTGTGTGTATTTGTTTTTGTGTGTGTGTTTGTTTTTCTGTGTGTTTTTGTTTTTATGTGTGTTTGTTTGAGCTTTTGTTTTTGTGTGTGTTTTTGTTTTTCTGTGCGTGTGTTTTTGTTTTTGTTTGTGTTTTTGTTTTTCTGTGTGTGTTTTTTGTTTTTGTGTGTGTTTTTGTGTGTGTGTGTTTGTTTTTATGTGTGTGTGGTTTTGTTTTTGTGTGTGTGTTTTTATTTTTGTGTGTGTTTTTGTTTTTGAGTGTGTGTGTGTGTGTTTGTTTTTGTGTGTGTGTTTTTGCTTTTGTGTGTGTTTTAGTTTTTGTATGTGTTTTTGTGTTTGTTTTTGTTTTTTTGTGTGTGTGTGTTTTTGTTTTTGTGTGTGTTTTTGTTTTTGAGTGTGTGTGTGTGTTTTTGTTTTTGTGTGTGTGTTTTTGCTTTTGTGTGTGTTTTAGTTTTTGTGTGTTTTTTTGTTTTCGTGTGTGTTTTCGCTTTTCTGTGTGTGTGTTTGTGTTTTTGTTTTTGTGTGTGTTTTTGTGTTTGTTTTTGTTTTTCTGTGTGTGTGTGTTTTTGTTTTTGTGTGTGTTTTTGTTTTTGTGTGTGTTTTTGTTTTTGTGCGTGTTTTTGTTTTTCTGTGCGTGTGTGTTTTTGTTTTTGTGTGTGTTTTTTGTTTTTGTGTGTGTTTTTGTGTGTGTTTGTTTTTATGTGTGTGTGGTTTTGTTTTTGTGTGTGTGTTTTTATTTTTGTGTGTGTTTTTGTTTTTGAGTGTGTGTGTGTGTTTTTGTTTTTGTGTGTGTGTTTTTGCTTTTGTGTGTGTTTTAGTTTTTGTGTGTGTTTTTGTGTTTGTTTTTGTTTTTTTGTGTGTGTGTGTTTTTGTTTTTGTGTGTGTTTTTGTTTTTGAGTGTGTGTGTGTTTTTGTTTTTGTGTGTGTGTTTTTGCTTTTGTGTGTGTTTTAGTTTTTGTGTGTTTTTTTGTTTTCGTGTGTGTTTTCGCTTTTCTGTGTGTGTGTTTGTGTTTTTGTTTTTGTGTGTGTTTTTGTGTTTGTTTTTGTTTTTCTGTGTGTGTGTGTTTTTGTTTTTGTGTGTGTTTTTGTTTTTGTGTGTGTTTTTGTTTTTGTGCGTGTTTTTGTTTTTCTGTGCGTGTGTGTTTTTGTTTTTGTGTGTGTTTTTGTTTTTGTGTGTGTGTTTGTGTTTTTGTTTTTGTGTGTGTTTTTGTTTTTGTGTGTGTGTTTGTTTTTGTGTTTGTTTTTGTTTTTTTGTGTGTGTGTGTGTTTGAGCTTTTGTTTTTGTGTGTGTTTTTGTTTTTCTGTGCGTGTGTGTTTTTGTTTTTGTGTGTGTTTTTGTTTTTGTGCATTTGTTTTTGTTTTTGTGTGTGTTTATGTTTTTGTGGGTGTATGTTTTTTTGTGTATGTTTTTGTTTTTCTGTGTGTGTGTGTTTTGTTTCTGTGTGTGTTTTTGTTTTTGTGTGTGTGTTTTTTGTTTTTGTGTGTGTATTTGTTTTTGTGTGTGTTTTTGTTTTTGTGTGTGTGTTTGAGCTTTTGTTTTTGTGTGTGTTTTTGTTTTTCTGTGCGTGTGTGTTTTTGTTTTTGTGTGTGTTTATGTTTTTGTGTGTGTGTGTGTTTTTTGTTTTTTGCGTGTGTTTTTGTTTTTGTTTATGTTTGTGTTTTTGTTATTCTGTGTGTCTGTTTGTTTTTGTGTGTTTGTTTTTGTTTTTGTGTGTGCGTGTTTGTTTGTTTTTGTGTGTGTTTTTGTTTTTCTGTGTGTGTGTGTTTTGTTTTTGTGTATGTCTGTTTGTTTTTGTGTGTGTTTTTGTTTTTGTGCGTGTTTTTGTTTTTCTGTGTGTGTGTGTTTGAGCTTTTGTTTTTGTGTGTGTTTTTGTTCTTCTGTGTGTGTGTTTTTGTTTTCGTGTGTGTTTTTGTTTTTGTGTGTGTGTGTTTGAGCTTTCGTTTTTGTGTGTGTTTTTGTTTTTCTGTGCGTGTGTGTTTTGTTTTTGTGTGTGTTTTTGTTTTTGTGTGTGTGTTTGTTTTTGTGTGTGTGTGTTTTTGTGTGTGTTTGTGTTTTTTCTTTTTGTGTGTGTGTGTGTTTGAGCTTTTGTTTTTGTGTGTGTTTTTGTTTTTCTGTGCGTGTGTGTTTTTGTTTTTGTGTGTGTTTTTGTTTTTCTGTGTGTGTGTGTTTTTTGTTTTTGTGTGTGTGTGTTTTTGTGTGTGTGTGTGTGTTTTGTTTTTTGCGTGTGTTTTTGTTTTTGTTTTTGTTTGTGTGTTTGTTTTTGTGTGTGTGTGTTTTTGTTTTTGTGCGTGTTTTTGTTTTTCTGTGTGTGTGTTTGTTTTTGTTTGTGTTTTTGTTTTTGTGTGTGCGTGTTTGTTTGTTTTTGTGTGTGTTTTTGTTTTTCTGTGTGTGTGTGTTTTGTTTTTGTGTATGTCTGTTTGTTTCTGTGTGTGTTTTTGTTTTTGTGCGTGTTTTTGTTTTTCTGTGTGGGTGTGTTTTTTTTTGTGTGTGTCTTTTTGTGTGTGTTTGTGTTTTTGTTTTTGTGTGTGTTTTTGTTTTTGTGTGTGTGTTTGTTTTTGTGTTTGTTTTTGTTTTTGTGTGTGTTTTTGTTTTTCTGTGCGTGTGTGTTTTTATTTTTGTGTGTGTTTTTGTTTTTGTGTGTGTGTTTGTTTTTGTGTGTGTGTGGTTTTGTTTTTGTGTGTGTGTTTGTGGGTGTGTGTTTGTTTTTGTGTGTGTTTGTTTTTGTTTTTTTGTGTGTGTGTGTTTTTGTTTTTGTGTGTGTTTTTGTTTTTGTGCGTGTCTGTTTTTTGATTTTATGTGTGTGTCTTTTTGTGTGTGTGTGTGTTTTTTGTTTTTGTGTGTGTATTTGTTTTTGTGTGTGTGTTTGTTTTTGTGTGTGTTTTTGTTTTTGTGTTTGTTTGTTTGAGCTTTTGTTTTTGTGTGTGTTTTTATTTTTCTGTGCGTGTGTTTTTGTTTTTGTTTGTGTTTTTGTTTTTCTGTGTGTGTGTTTTTTGTTTTTGTGTGTGTGTTTTTGTTTTTGTGTGTGTTTTAGTTTTTGTGTGTTTTTTTGTTTTCGTGTGCGTTTTCGTTTTTCTGTGTGTGTGTGTGTTTTTGTTTTTGTGTGTGTTTTTCTTTTTGTGTGTGTGTTTGTGTTTTTGTTTTTGTGTGTGTTTTTGTGTTTGTTTTTGTTTTTTTGTGTGTGTGTGTTTTTGTTTTTGTGTGTGTTTTTGTTTTTCTGTGTGTGTGTTTTTTGTTTTTGTGTATGTCTGTTTGTTTTTGTGTGTGTGTTTGTTTTTGTGTTTGCTTTTGTTTTTTTGTGTGTGTGTGTGTTTGAGCTTTTGTTTTTGTGTGTGTTTTTGTTTTTCTGTGCGTGTGTGTTTTTGTTTTTGTGTGTGTTTTTGTTTTTGTGTGTGTGTGTTTGTTTTTGTGTGTGTGTCTTTTTGTGTGTGTGTGTGTTTTTTGTTTTTGTGTGTGTATTTGTTTTTGTGTGTGTGTTTGTTTTTCTGTGTGTTTTTGTTTTTATGTGTG